>NC_073691.1:33668452-33968452 GCF_029784155.1 Uranotaenia lowii | reverse complement strand
GTGCCAAATTTGGTTCCAATTACTTGATTAGTTTTCGAGTTATATGAAAAATTGTAAGATAGCCCCCCTCCCCCATTCCTATCACCACACTGAGAGGAAGGAGGGGTACCTTGTATTCATAGAAATATTCCTCGTTCCCAAATACCACCCCATGCCAAATTTGATGCCATTTGCTTGATGGGTTCTCGAGTTATGCAAAAAATTGGCTTTTGTTTGGGAGGCCCCTCCCCCCCCCCCCTTCCTGGTAAGGGGTGGGGTCTCAGACCATAATAGAAACCTTCCCCGGCCTCCAATACCCCCACCTGCCAAGTTTCACGCAAATCGGTTCAGTAGTTTCTGAGTCTATAGGGAACAGACAGACAGACAGACAGACAGACAGACAGACAGACAGAAATTCATTTTTATATATATAGATTTCGTCATCAAGCTTTGAATATGGCGAATGCGCCAATATTTTTTGACGCGTTCAAAGTTTGACAGCTCCATAAGCTCCCAGCAAAAAAAAAATACGTCGTTTTCTTTGTTTTTTTTTATTCAACCAATTATTCTTCCGAAAACTTTGCACAATCGTCCTTTTTCACCTTACTGATAGCTTAAGGTTGCCAGATTGCCATGTTTTATCCGTGTTTGCCAGGATATTTAATATAAAATTTGGGAAAAGTCCGGTCCGGCTCAGTGGCCGGATTTCATTGGAAAAGCAAATCAAGCTTAAAAATCAAATTGTGTTGTAAATAGTTTTTGATTATGCGTCCAAAACAAAAATTTTTAAGCAAATTTCAAAAACTTGATCATGAAAGATTTTTTAAAAGATAATATTTAAAATCTGCTGATAAATTATGATGAAAACTTTTTTTTTCAACTTTATTTTCTTGATTTTGGATGGGTAATTCTCAGGTTTTGACCAAATTTGCCCGGATTTTGGTCGACAATTTTGAAATTAAATACCCGGATTTTGCCAGGTTTTTAGATAAAATAGTCCGGATTTTTCCGACATTTGGCATGGCGCATTCACCTAACTCAAAATTCAGAACCGATTTGGATGATTACATTTCTCAAATTAATATTTTAATATTGCCTCTTTTGAAAATGAAATTTGAACAGTTTGGATGCTTGAAGAATTGAACTGTAGCCTTCAAGATGAAAGCTGAATACGTTATCTGTGTACCATAACCTGTGGCTGAATTTATGGTTTTTGGAATCACCGGCATGAAAAAGCTGTAGCTGACCAAAATTCGTATTTCATCAAACGAACAAACTTAAAATATCGTTTTAATCATGCTAGTTACAATATTTAGACATATTTCTTTCTAACGCGCTTTTAATTTGAATTTGTTAGTTTTATGTCGTACGGAGAAATGCATATGATTATTATTTTTTCGATAGCTTAGCTTTGCTTGATTGACTACTCACGTCCACTTGGATCATTGAATCCGAAATGCTCCAATAGCATTTTTTGTGATTGACCTAGGAAACCAATTTTGCTCAGAGGTCAAAAGAATGAGGGGGGATAAGCAATTCATTATCAAGGCATAAAGCTGATACTTTCTCTTTGACTATCAATAACGGTGCCGGCCGCGTCCTAGTAGTCGATAGATAAATAAAGAAAAAGTAAATGGAATAGAAATTTGGGCTTTAAGACCGAGGTAACCTCTGCATTCTAGAAAATGATTTGTTTTGGAAATGAGGATGAAAGGATAAGATCTGGATGCACTTTTGACTAGTGCGATCGATTATGTTTTAATCCTTTTCTCGATTTCATTTTTCGATGAAAATTTCGTATCAACCAAAAGTTATGCCCTATCATTTATTTATTCTTTTTTTGATATATCATAAACACTCAACCACAGTCATGAAATTCTAACGTTCATTCAGGTGTATGATCAGGTGTTGATATTCAGGTGTACGAGCTTTTCTGTCGTTTTCACTATTTATTTCGCCATAAAGCAGCCCTCAGGCAACACCCCGCTTAGACAAAAATCAAACAGATCGATCCTTTAGCTTCAACCCATTAGCTTTTCGATCTTGAAACCTTCAGTTGAATCGTTCTTGAGAAAAAAAGAAGAAAGATTTCCAGAAGGTCGAACAATACTAGTTTGCAATGTGTTTGTGCTTTAAAATTCTATTTTTTTCACAATTTTATTCATATTTGTTCCATTATGAAAATGATTCACATATTTAAGTCTTTTTTATCAGTTTCGCACGTTTTGGTAATTTTTGACACTTTCTTTTCATTTTATAGCACTCTCTTTTTAATTTTTTTCCGTTTCGGTGTAACATACCCGAGTAACATCGATTGTTATCTGAAACTCCACAAAACTAAAACTTGTTCTTGTGGGCTGTCATACAACTTTAGATGTTACTTGGGATATGCTACTGCATTTCGTCCGATTTCGGATAGATTTTCAAACCCATTTATCATTTTTAACATATTTTAGTTTTATTTCTGAATCATTCGATTCATTTGTTAATCATATTTTATTGTGTCTTTTTATTAGGCTTTGGATTATTTTGGTTCATTTTTATCTTAATAGTCTTTTTTTATTTCTTTCTGTTCTCAATTTTGGTTCATTTTGATTTTTTGTCCAAATTTGTATTTAATTCCTGTTCCGTTTTTCGCTTTAGTTTTCTTTCGTTTTCGTTTTAATTCCTTCGATTTTTTTTTATTGTTTTGGCACTTGGTTCTGTCACGTTTTTTTTCATATTCACATTTGCTGTCTGTTTTCCAGTGGCCATTTTTTTTTAATTTAAAAACTTCTTTTGAAATACAATTAAGTTCGAAAAGGAGTTTTCAGTGGGAAAAATATGTGTGTATTAACTATTAAATGCAAAATAAATTTGTATGTGTAACGGTTTAAAATCATCGTTGTATCTTTTTCGAAAAATTCATGATATTTACGGCTTATGTTCTTTCGTTCTTTGATACCTCATGTTTCTCTAATTCTTCCCATCACCATAAATTCATCATTTCCCATCATCATAAAATTAGTATTGATGTACCTCTGTATCTACATAAAAAATAACATAAGATTTTGAAATTCTGAGCATAAATTTGCAGACAGTCGTTCCCTTGCTATGTTAAAATTTGAATATTGGATAATGGATTCAGGATGAATAGGATTTCACGCATAGAACAAACATTTTTTCAGCATATGAAGCACACAAACGTGGTCGATTTACATAATCTAAGAAGTACCGAGCTTATTACTTCCTAACCGTCTTTGCGATTATGAACATGCATGAACTGTTTGCATTCAATGTTCGGGTACTTCAATTTTTTTATCTTGAAATTATTCAGATGTTTCAAATTACTTTTTATATTTTTCGATGCAATTTTTATTAATCTATCTCTTTTTTTTTTCTCATTATAGGTAAGCATTGTAATTCTCATCGAGAATTCACCTCCCGAAATCTTCCCACGCGCAAAAGATCAATTCCGTCAGGCACTATAGTAAGTGGCTTATGCAATCCGGGGTTAACTTTACACCCCTTATTCTAGGTGAGCTATAATGTATGTAGAAACGCGTGTTTCCTCCGTTTCATTCAATCAAAACCCACTCACGGTGTATTTATTGAAGATGTTTAAAAGAAAAAAACAGTAACTCTAATTTCTTCAGAAATGGAAAATTTAGCCTTTTTTGAATCATTTTCAGGCAAAATTAAAATATTTGGTCGGTGAGTCCCCATACGTTTTGTTTTTTTGAAGATTTGTAGTCCATATTTATAAATTTTTATCTGTAAAATTATTCCAGTGCTATGGGATTGAATTTTTTTTCTTTAAAAATTTATTTTTTTATTTTTTGTTCAAGTTTTTGTTATTTTGAAACATTAAAAATTGACAAAGTCTGGAAAGGTTAGTGGTTTTAGTTTTCTGAAAAACTTATTTCTATATGGAAATTTTATTTAAAATTTATTATTTGGAATATTTTGGTTATAATTAGTTTTATCCAAATGTTAGATGAATTTATGATCTTATGTGTGTATCTTGAAAAACTAATTCTGTTAAAATGAAATTTTAACATACATTTATAACAACAGTCTAACACCCTTTGATTGATTTCCAACGAAATATTAAAAATCTTTTCTTTTTTAACTTTTTCATTGAAATAATTCTAAAATATTTGTAAGCTTCACTATAAAATATTTGTAGGCTCTGATGTGTATGAATACGCACTTTGTGAAAAAAATCAAATTTATTATGATATCACTCGTTTATGGCATTTCTGAATTTTGTTAACCTCTGATAAAATTCCAACTTATCTAAGAAGAACAGTTTTCAACATAATTTAAAATATAAAATTTAGTTAAAATTGAAAGTCCTTGACCTGAAATCCGTACATCTTCCATTACATAGCATCAATTTCAATATTTTTTTCATATTAAAGGACAATACATTTTCGATCAATCAGTTGAATTTCATTTTTGCTTAAGAATCGAAGTACAGTTGATATTTAAAAAAGATGAACAAAACGATGAAAAACGTTTTTTTTTTCAGGAGAAATTTCAATTTTATCAACGGTTTTAGACCAAGTTTATGCATTTTGAAATTTTTAGTTTTTATGGATTTCTATGGTTCATTCAAACCAATGATTTCTAGAGGTTTTACCATTACCCATTAGGGTATTGAATTGTAGAAGTTACGATTGTTTTATCAAATCATGAATGCTTCATTAGTGTACTTTAAAATAATAAAGAAGAACTTCAGTGTACAGTATAATAACTAAAATTAGTAAGGGATGAACAAAATATTATGGATCCTAGGCGCTGCAGGCTAGCTTGCTATCGATCATTTGTAATTCACTTTTGCTAACAAGAAGAATTAATATGTTGATATGTGTAAATTTGAGCATGACAAAAAGAAAGAAATACATTTTCTGGAAAAATTAGAAATTTATCACAGTTTTAGACTAGATTCATCTGTTTAAAAGGTTGTTCAATAAGAACTATGAACTTTTTTTTTTAAATAAAGAACTCAAGAGGTTATCATAATAATATAGTGTGTTGAAAACTGTAGAAGCTAAGATTATTTAACTTTAACTGTATTGCTAGTTCTTTGAATAAAAATGGAAGAATCACAGTGTACAGCAGGGTTACTAAAATTGGGCTAGAAAATAATAAAAATAAAACGTTTAATGAAACTCCTGGCTTCTAATATTCATTGTATCAAAGGAAAGTAACATGCACAATTTAAGATAGATAGAACTGCTGAAGCGGTTTGCATTGAGTCTGAAGAGCGAATGGGATTTTAAGACATTTTACTCGGGATAAGTATAAAAACTGATTTCTCATCAAAAAATGTTTTAACAGATCGTTTATTTTTGAACACTTATTATCTTTTTTTTTAAGCTTAAATTAAGGCAAATGTTTCTACTTTAGATCGCATCACGATAAGCGTTATCACAAAAAAGTTATAGTGGTTCCTAGTATGACTTGATTTTCTTAATCATTGAGCTTTTTTTTAAATAAAAATCCATCCAGTGTTGCCACAAACAGAAAATCTAAAGAGAATGGATTCAAATTGATTCATATATGGAATCCTTTTTTTCCGTTAATTCTAACAATTTCAAATAATTTGACCCTCTCAGACTGTTGACAGGATTTACCAGCCGATTTTTAAATTTAGAATAATAAGATATTTTTCAGGCAATTTTCTTTGTATCAATAGCTCTGTAACAAGTTTGAACTAATTTTGAATTTTTTTTTGAAGAGATTATTGAGTAATCATTTCAATATAAATATATTGAAAATAAAACTAAGAGAATTACCTCCTCAGAAATTATAAAACACTTTAAATATATAACTTTTTTTAAAGATTTCAAATAGAAAATTTTCAAAAAAAAATTTTGTATGGGGGGTCACCGACCAAATATTTTAATTTTTGGTGAAAATGAACCGGGAAAAGCTCTACTTTCTGCCCATGCAAAAATTGGAGTTACTGTATTTTTTTTCTTTAAGTCCTTCTACGAAACACACCGTGCACTAAGTGATTTTGTTGAGCATCGACCAAGTGTAGATGTATGAATCAGCATCAAGATGATGCTCCACTCCACCCACCTGGAACATGTAAACTTATTCCTTTCCAATAAACAATCTCTCTAACAAAATAACAACACTTGAGCTCCCGTCAGTTTACATAACACTTTGAGGGGGAAAAAACAACAGCAGCCACAAATCATCAAGCTAAGCTATGCTTAGTTAGCTGACTCTCCTGAATGGAACAACAAATAAGTTGCGAATCGTTCGAGTCATTCAACATTCTATTTTTACTATTCCACAGGAACCTGTGGGGGGTTTCTAAAGTTTGCAAAAACTTGAAGATTTGTCAACAATTGGTTCGGGGACCCTAATGCAATTTTGCCACCCCAACAAATGACCTCCTTCTCATCGAAAGGAGAAAAAATAGCGAACTTCACATATGTTTCTGTCCATGACAGCAAGCAAGCAACTTTGACGTCTCGTCTATCCATTCTGGCTTTCGATTGATGGAACTGCATTCTTTTTTTTTCTTTTGCTAGCTTCAAGCTTTGTTTCTTGCGTTTTTTTCTCTTATTTTTTTCTCTCTTTCTAATAAATCGCGTGCTAAATTGAGCAGCAGGTAAGCTGCCCGATTCAATGGAATCAGCAAGCAGCAGCAGCAAAACACTTTTACTTTCGCTAAGTCATCCGATTAATTGAAGTCAGACCAATAAATCCGATGACTGGTTCTTGGAATGAATTTTACATTGTCGGAAGACAACACAGGGTGCAGTCTTTTGATTGAGGTGAATTGAGCTGATGTTTTATTTTCGAGTCAAATGACGTCAACCTAATGTTTTTTTTCATGAGATCTCAATTCACCCTTTACATTTATTCTAGTTTTTTAACATTCGGTACATAGGCCTCAAGAGATGAGCAAAATTACGCCAGATAATCACAACTACGATATGTAGCCTTTCGATATTAAAAGTGTTAAAGCGTTTGGCACCAAAACTTTTGACTTAAGCTTTCTAACTTACGAAAACATTTTCTTTTCAACCATCAATTTCAACATAAACACTTATGAAAATTTGAATAACTTTTTTATTATTAAACTCAATATAACTTTTCAGAGTTCTTAAACGAGAATGATTAAAATAATATTCTGACATGTCGAGCATTATTTATTGAAAATATTAAATAGAATAAAGTCAATATATAAATCGAGAACACTTCAAGGGCTTTTCTTTCGGAATATTGACCAACGGAAATTTTTTGAAAATACAACCATTTTCTTCATGTCCAATCATAGCATTTTTTTATACAATAAACAATAACACCCGATTAACCTTCCAAAGCCGTTCGCTAAATATCCGTTTCGGGGAAATTTAAGTTGTAGTTTGATTTTGTACTCCTGGCTGTAAATGTTAACCGATTTTGATTATATTATATTCATTGTGTAGGTAATTTATTCAAAATTGCTCAACATTTCAAAACTAAGTCGATATGTATTACCAGATTATCAGAAATTGGCTCAGAAAGTAAAAAGTACGAAAAATCAATTTTGTTTTTGAAATACTCATAACTTCTGACAGCTTATCTGTTTTTAAGTGTTTCATTGATGTTTAAAATTGTCAAGAATCCATCTATCCGAAAATGTATAGATATGTTGGGGACTGGGGTACAATGAAAGTTTTGACCGCTATCTCAGATCTTTCGGTAGAAAAAAATCTTACTTTGAAAAAAAAAAACGTCATCCAATTTTGGCTTCGCTTAGCTGTATTTCATTTCCCAATTAACCGATTTTCAAAACTCAAATTATTATTTTTTTGTCATTAATTTAATCATTATTTTCATAGAACATACTTGGTCTGTCAAAACTTCCAGTTCTACAGTATATTGGAATGATGATAAAGATGTTTGAAATGTGCGCTCCGGGTCGTATTGACCCGAACAGCTTTAGAGGGTTAAGAATGCTTTCAAGCTTCATTTTAAAGTTTCTCTTTACGGTTCTGCAATTTCAAGCTTCAAAATAATTAATAAATTTAAAAAAATTAAAAGGTTTAAAAATATCTTGGATAGTCAAGAAAATTAAGCAATTTAAAAACCTTGAGAATATCAGGAATTGCATGAAATTTTTATTTTAAACAAAAAAAAATTACATTACCTCAATGTTTTTCTATTTTTAAAAGTTTTAAGATTCCAAATACGGAATGATTGAGAAAATAGTACTTCCCATAATTTTCATAACTCTCATAATGTCTTGAGCTCGTGATTTAAAAAAAAATCGATAAAATCTCCAATTTGTAGAAATTAACACTAGATTTATATCTTTGGGAATTATTATTTTTTCCATAACATTTACATATGTTTGAAATTCTCAAAATTTTAAGCGCTTGCATTTTGACCCGAAAAATTTCAAGAATCTTTTTATACATATATATTTAAGCATTTTACCCTCTCAATAATATTTCCATCTGTTGTTGTTGGGTCATTATTCGGAAGTAATTTTTTTTCGTGAAGAATTAAACTACATGTATTTGGTTTTCGTACAGTTGAGTGAAAGCAAGTTAGAATAAAAAAATTCGAGACAATTTGAAATCATTTTCAATTTATTGAATGATAATATCAGTTGATGCTGCTGAATAAAAGATAACGAACCTATATTGCTACCTTGTGGTACACCAATATCAATATTTCTTAGCACGCCTGGGAAGGTTCCTATTATGTTTTGAGACCCCTCCCTCTCACAGGAAGGGGAGGGAGTCTCTCAAAAAATGCAAATTGTTGCATAGCTCGAGAACTGATCGAGTAAATTAAACCAATTTTGGCATGGGTGGGTATTTTGGTCCATGTAATGTTGTTATGGATATTTGGTATCCCTCCCTCCTTCCAGTGGGAAGATAGAAAGAAGGAGGGGGGCTAGCATACAATTTTTTACATAATTCGAGAACAAATGACGCTAATGGCACCAAATTTGGCATGGAAGGATATTCGGCTATGAAAAATATTTGCTACCACTTCCTCCTTCCAGTGGAAAGGGGAAGGGGGCTCCCATATATTTTTTTTTCGTAACTCGAACAAGTAAATGGAACCAAATTTGACATGGAGACATGGATATTTGAGATCTTTTACGTAATACCTTAAAGTTTTAAAACACTTACTGAGGTGAGGTGATTATTGATTGCAGTAAATTCGAACGACATTGGTGGTTATTATTTAATGTATGTTACAAAACAAGATTTCGAGTTTCGGGGTAACTTTAATCACTATGGTTTTTACGTACCTCAACATCTTAAAAATTATTGCTATGGTGCCATTTAGCACACAAAGCATAAACATGATTGACAGTAATTTTTGTTAGGACTATACTGATTTTCTAACGTTTTTTATATCAAAAACATTTATAATCAAAAGATGGACAATGTTGCTGCATACATTTAGGGGTAAAAATTATAAACTTTTCTCAATTTTTTTTGGCCTCAAACACCTTCATGCCTTCATGCAATTCCCAAGGTCCTCGCACTATCTCCATGTTAGTTTTTACTTCAAATTGATCCATTTGATAGGTTTTTAGGTATTTTAACTTTACAGCTTTTTCTTGGAAAATCACGGTTTTTTCCAATATCCAAAAATTATCACCAAATGACCATAAAATAACACTTAAACTAAACCTAAACAAATAAAATAGTTGAAATTACACATAAAACAACCCATTCGTTCCTAAATGCTTAAATTTGATCAGGAGAGATGTTTGTTTGTGAGCCTTCGAAAAACCAGATATTTTAAGATTTTTAAATTACATTTAAAGTAATATCAAAAATTTTCTAATAAAACCCAAATTTAGCATATTAGTAACTCAATTTATAGGCTTTCAGACGTAGTAAACAGTTTTCAGATATTTTGACTTTTTGCTTAGTTAATGATGATTATCTACAAAAATTTCATGATGATCAAAGTTCCCCCCGTTTACGGTATGTAAAATGTTTCTTAGATGATTTAGCACCCCGCCTTCTAATGGGGAGATATAAAGTGCCAAAAGGCACTCTCATACATTTTTTTTTTTCATAACTAGAGAACTAAAAGGAAAACGGAACCGAATTTGACATGAGAGAATATTGGGATACTAACAATGTTTCTTAAGTTAATTGGTACTTTCATTCCAGTCAGGAAACAGGAAGGGAGGAGGTCTATCATACATTTTTTTGAATAAATCGAAGAGCTTAAATCAAACCAAATTTTGTAAAGGAAAGCATGTAAATACATGAGAGGTTAAAATTTGAGACCCCTACCGTTCTCCAGTCGGAGGAAGAGATGCGGGAAGGGGCTTCCATGTATTTTGTTTTGGGTGGCTTAAACACTAATCAAATTATTAAAAATTAGGAATAGAAAGGTATTTGAGAACGAAAAGTATGTTCATAATTAGTTGGCATCCCCTCCCCCTCCTCATTAAGTTGGAACATATACAGAGGAACTCTAGAACTAATCGAGCAAATGGACACAAATCTGGCATGGGACTGTATTTGGGTGGGAGTGATGTTTTTATGATTATTCAAAACACTTCTTCTTTTTTCCAGTGGGAAGCAGGAACAAAATGAAAGGGGCTTTTTTGATATATCTCGAGAACTCATACGGCATATGAAATCAAATTTTACTAGAAACCCCACCCGCCTTACAATTCGAAGCTTCCATCAAAATATTTGTTGCATAATTTAAGAACTAATGATACAAATTTTGTTGTATAGCTCAAAAACTTAACCAGAAAGTGAAAACAAATTGACCATGGATGTGTTTTGCGATACGAGAAATGCTTCTATGATTGTTCGGGAACCCTTTTTTCGAGGAGATGAACAGAAAGAGGGGTCCCATGTGAGATTTATATAACAGCACGAAAATTCATCAAGCAAAAGGAACAATTTTTAACGTGAGAGCACAAATGCATACGAAAAATATTTCGTAAATGATTTCAGACCTCAGCTTTCTTTCAGTTAGGGGACCTGACGGAGTTTTTGTACATGGCTAGAGAAATTTAAAATAATCATTGAAAAATGAATTTTAGATTAGGTTTTGAAAATGAAAAAAAAATTATTTCATAAAATTTGAAATATTCATTCTAAATAGGTTGTATCTCAATGATGTTTAAATTTGATTTAAAATTGTGTAGGTTCAAATAAATAAAAATTTGTTTTTTTTCAAAATTTCATTAATTTTTGGAAAGTGTAGCAAAGCTGGGTCAGCTATCTTATATATAAAAATGGAGGCGTTTTCTTTGTAACAACATCACGTATGAATGGTTGGTCAGAATGAAGTGAAATTTGGTATCCGAGGGTTTTTTGGGTCAGATGGTTTGTATAATGTTTCAAGGATTTCACTTTTTATGGAAGGTGGTCCCAATATAAATTCAACATTATTTGTTACGATTTCCATAAGAATCTATTCGCGAGCACGATGCAGTTAAGGACGTGTAGATGAAATTGAACATTTATTACGATTTATACTTTAGAAGGTAAAACGAAGTTTACCGGGTCAGCTAGTATTAATATAAAATAGCTTATCAATTACATCATTCTTGTTCAGGAAATTTACAATTCTGATCTCAAGAAGTTTTACAATTCTGATCTTGAGAAGTTTTTCTTGTAAATTTATTTTTCGGCATATCGGTGAAAAGTAGTTATGAAATTGATAAAGATGGATAGAAAAGTGAGAAGAAAATTAACAGATGTTGAAGAGAGCGAAAGAGCATTTTTGCGAGGAAACTTATTAACGTACACCATACTTTACCCTGCAACATTTCATTATTTAGGAGAAGTAGTACCGGGATAGAGGTGGCACTACCTTAACCTATACAATGAAATCTGGTTGGTCCGAAGTCTACATGTGGTGAACACGTATACTCCGGACGGGCGAGAAGAGAAGTTTTTCGAAATTTTGCTTAAGACACTTAAAGAAGATATTGGGCGGCAGTTATTTACATCACATCGCCAGACTTGAAAATAGAAGTAACTTTGGCGATTTTGAGACATTCAGAATAAATTTCAATCTCTAAAATGTAATTAAAATATTCTATAAGTATGCTAGAGATTTTTTTTTATCAAATCTTGAAAATTTGAAAAGATTTTGAAAATTTCTTAGATTTTAGAAACTAGTAAAAAATTTAAGATTGAAATTAAATTTTGCAATAATTTCAACATTTACAAATTTTCTAAATTTTCAAGATTTTTTTTTAGTTTCTATTTTTTTTCTTCCTAGACTTTTTCTTAAATGTTCTAACACATGAAACAATTTTGTAAATCTTTGAATTCTTGAGTTGATAAAAATATAAAGTTTCTCAAAATTCTTCAATTTCATATTTTTGAAAATTTTTAAACGTTTGAAGAAATATACATACTAAATATGAGTCCAACCTAGGCGAAAATACTTAAAACTTTTTCTAGATTCCAAAAAACGGCGAAAAAATGCATTATCTTCCCTCCTCTACGATTAAAAATTATGAAAAAAATACTTACCTTTAGTATAAAATTCCCGGAAAATCGAATACACACTCAGAAAAATATTATTATGTATGCCATAAGATTCTCTTATAAAGTGGCGCCATAAGAAAAATCATTGAAACTCATAAGATTGTCTTATGACGCGAATGAAATCTGAAGATGTACCTCTAATGCAATGAGGTTTTGTTCCTTTTTATAAGAGGCTCTTATCGAAACAGGAAGTAAATTCTAATAAGAATATTTTAAGATATTTTGGTAGAAATCATTCACTTTATTGTTTTCAGAATTTGTGTGGTATTAAATTATTCATGGTCACCATCATCAACACATAAACACCCGGTTGCGAAAATTTTTTTTTATTTGCCGCATCCATTTTTTCGACTTTGCGTTTTTGCTGGTCCGCTTAAAAGCAAACAAAAAATATATTTTAGTTTACAAATTTATTAATCGATCACATCAAAATCATCAACTAAAACTTACCACTCAGAAGATCACCATACCATTTAACTGTTTGAAAAACTAATAACTAACAACTAGCGAGTGCTTCGTACCGTTAAACGATGAAAACACTGATGAAATGAATAAATGTGTTCATTATATTTTCACAAAGCCGTTTCTTCTATATTTCATAAGATGATCTTATGAAAATTGAAAAAAATTAAGAAAGAATATGACTCTTATGAAACACAATTTTGCACTCTAGAAAGCGATTCATAAGAATTTGCCTGAGTGCATAGTATCAAATGCATATGTTTTTGCTATTTTTGCAAAATGTGAATTGAGATTCGAAAATGAAACACGAATTTAAAAGCCGCTAAGACGATATGATTATTTAGAGGGGGGACGGGAGGATGGATTAATAGAAATTTCTTGGAGATTGAATTAATGGCAATTAATAACAAAAATATGACAAATGAAACATATGACGAAAATCTGACAAATATAAAAAATGTGGTCAAAAAATGACAAAATATGACAAAATGTGATAAATATGGCGAAAACATGACAATATTATGACCAAAATCAGACAAATATGACTAAAATTGGACAATAAAATGACAACAACCCAACAAATATATGCCAAAAATCTGACAAATGAAACAAAACTTTGACAAATGTGATAAAACTATGACAAAAACATTACGAAAATCAAAAAATATAACAAAATTTGAAAAATAAAATGCCAAAAAAATTTAAAATTTGGCAAATAAGACGAAAATAAAACATAAATTTAACAATAAATTGACAAAATATCGATAAACATTTGTCAGAAATATGACAAATGTGATCAAAATAAGTCAAAATTATAACATAAATCTTTCAAATACGGCAAAACTATTACAAAAAATTGACAATAAAGTGACAAAACATGGCAAACATATGACAAATATGGTAAAAAATGACAACAATCTGAAAATTACTTTGTCTTATTTTTACAAAGTTTGACAACATAGTCGAATTTTTGTCCTTTTTATTTCAAACTAGATGATTTTACCCGGCCTTGCTCGGGTTCACATAAAATATAAATCAGAATGAGTCGTTAGACTTTTTGAAATTTTGAAAGCTTTTTGTTCATCATTATAACAAATTGGACCATGTTTGGTTATGTTAGCTTTGTAAGTTTTGTTGGTCTTCTTAAAGTTTTAATTGGGATTATTAGCAAAGTTTATCGTTTTCATATTATTGAAAAACTAATAGTTTTTAGGTTTGCTAAAAGAAATTTGAAATAATTTCCCTTGAATGCTTATCCATTCTATCACGAATAACATTTCAATCTAAGGTTGCCAGGTTGCCCGGATTTATCCGGATTTGCTAGAACATTTGAATCAAAATTTTGAGATAAGTCCGGTCTGGCCCGGTTTCACGGATTTTGTTGCAAAAAGCCCGGATTTTGCCCGGATCTATTCACATCATTTTTAAAACGTAACATAAACTTAAACTTTATAATTATTATAAGTTTTTAATGGCAAGTTTTAGAAATCATCATGACTCATGTTTGGAAGCTTGATATACAATTTAAAATCTGCTGATGTGGTTTGTTGAAAAAAAAAAATTGCAAGTATATTTTTAGTTATTTTTACTGAATAATTCCGTGGTTTTGACCAAGTTTGCCCGGATATCGCCAGGATATCGGTTTGAACATTTTGAAATCAAATGCTGGCCAGGTTTTTTGATAAAATTGTCTGGATTTGTCCGGTCCCGATACGCATTTTTATCAAATGATAACATTTTTTTATTTTTTCCATGGGTTATCTAGTGAAAATCCCATGTATTGCGCTTGTAAACAAATGTTAACGACCTCTTTTCAAGATCTTCCCGTAGAATGGAGTACCCATTTAAGTTTTATTTTGTACTTAGAAATTTCTAAATAGATTTCGGCTGGAACCTCTGCATGTTTTCAATGTGCTTTTCAAGATTTCTTATAATTAGATGGTAGGATTGAACACATCGATGATCAATAAAAACTTAAAATTAAAAAAATTACAAATGAAATTTAATTGTAAAACACTAAAAACTTCAGATTAAGTCTCGTGCGTTGGATTTGGTTTTAATTTTTTGCATAAAATGAACGTTTAATTGTCTAATTCCTGTTGTAAATTAAATTCTTACACGGCAATCAAAGTGTTGAGATCGCAGCCTTGAACTTTCAACCCTCAGTTTTATTAATTGTTTCCCTATGATGAGATCCGAAATTATAAAAATGGATGGTTCCTAAAAGCTGGAACATTAGTTTTCAGTCCAAATAGTTATTCAACTGAAGAAGTCAATTCATATTGAATATGAATTAATGTATGCATACTTTACACACTGCATATTCTAGTAGATTTTCAACCACTGTTCTTCTCAATATATTTCTAACAGGCGAGTAGTTTTTTTAATCCTAAATGAAGGCTCATTATTGCAATCAAATGCCTCGCACTTGCTCCGAACCGGAGAAGGAAAAAACACCCGCCAAAATTTCTCCATTAAAATTTTTTATGCTCAGCAAGCTTTGATTTGCTATCCAGTACACGTGAACTCTGGATGGTCGTTTCTAACGCCCAGCCCATGGGGGAGTGAAAACAACCCCGCCAAAGGAAACGAAAATCGGTCGACAAAATGGTGCCATGACTTTTGGTTCGTGGGAAAAAAAACGAAAGTTGTATGGGAGGGTCCCTTTTCTTAGGTGGGAGGGGCTCAAAACTATTACTAAAACCTTACCATGGTCCAAATACATAACTGTACCAAATTTCAGACTGATCGGTTAAGCAGTGTGGATTTGTATAAGGTGCATACAAACAAACATATATAGTCCAACTCATCTTTATATATTAGATTTTTGAATGCTTCAATCAAATTTTGTCAGATTTATGACATAAATTTGTCTTATTTTTATCACAATTTAATGTCATAATTTTGTCATTTTATTGTCATATTTTCGTCATATTTTTGCCACTTTTGCCGTGATTTATTTCTAAAACAAAAATCACAAGAAAAAATCCAAATTTTGCTTGGATCAAAAGATGATCAATTTTTTCTATATCAGGTTTCGTTTTAATATAGGTTTGTTCGTGTATCAGTCATCGATGACTGATTTTGCTCAACTTATATTCTTATTATGAAATTTATAAGTTTTGAAATAATAACAAGTTGATTTAAATTTTGCTCGCTTTTGATCTAAGTTCCACTGATCGAAATGATTTGCAATCGTCCGCACAATCGAATGCTCAAAATACCTGTAGATCTAAGGCCGGAAAACGCAACCGTGTAGTGAGTGAAAGTATTCTGATTACCATACGCGGCGGATTCCCCCGTCATTCGATCGGACAACTCGATCAGCAGGAAACCAAATGATCACGCTCTTCCCACGCTCATGCGAACCATAAGTAAGTATGGTAACAGTCACTTCTAACATAAGTAGAAGAAGGCAACAACAACAAAAAACGATTGCGGATATTGAGTCCAATTAAAATTTGCGTTGTGATTGTATAATTACACCCTCACTCGTTCACCATAAGCCTGACCATAAGTGTAGGTGGGACTTTGAGAAACTGCATCGACTATCTTAGTCGGGGTCATCCGAAGATCCACCAAAGCACGGTTTTTCTCTTGAGACTCTTGAGAAAACACTTTTGAAATACAATCCGTGAGAAAGGTCCACGCGGTGCGAAGAATTTCCAGGTTTTCGTTTTACAACCGGCCAAAAAACTTTTACACCTGTTTCACCTGGAACGATGTGGGTGAGGAAATCCATTCATTTCTGGTACCAACATGAATCAGTACGTGTACGAGTAATGTTTTGACGGACCATATCGAAGGCAAATGGCGACGACGATCGAGCGTAAAAATCCTCTCCCCCTGAACATTAAACGTGCAATGAGCAAATGCTGGTTTTCCGCGCCAAACACTTGTTTGGCGTTTTTTTCTTGTTGTTTTTACTGATTTTGCGTTCGGTTTGAAAAATTGCCGGGACTTTCCGTAGACCAGCACCAGCACAAAACATCATTTACATACTTTCGCGAAAGTTGTTTTCCCCACGTGTGAATTTGTGTTTCACTTTTGAGGTTGTGGAAGAAGGAAATTAAGTTGTTGGACATGCTTGCTGAAATGTGTTTTAGTGACACCTAGTTTGGCTGTAATTTGCATCGGGACATGTGTTGGCTTACCAGATTGCCTTTGGGCAAGTCAGTTGCCTCCTGAGTCGAAGTCCACGAGTTCGAGCCCAAGAAACAAAACATCGAACACAGTTGTACCGGATAAGTTTAGGTTCTAAGCTCGAAAGTCGGTTACCAACTTTTCAAATGTCAATCGAGCCGGAATGACAAATGAGTGACATTGAATTGTTCAAACAGAGAAGGGAGCAACAGCTAGAGCTTGTTTTATTTTTCTATTTATTTTATAGGGAGCAGATTTCCAAGATCCAATCGTTTCCCAGAATTCTTAATAAAAAGAAAAATACCTGAACGATCGGATCTTCCAAAGCAGCTTAAACCATCAAAGGGCAATTGTAACATCATCGCCCGGCACCATTAGGAAAAATAAAAGTCCATCATCACCGTTCAACTCCAACATTGGTTGGCCCCCCAGCAGCAGCTTTAGGCCGGTGCAAGTGAGAATTTTGATTTTGGTTCCCACAGAGACCCTAGGCCTAGGGATCGATGACAGGCGAACCTTTTCAGCGACGACCTTACAATAACATCAACAACATCTGAAGCAGCAGGGGGTGGTCGCTTCACCTGATGCAAACAAACATGAACGTCTACAATCGTTCGGCTGAATGGGGTTCGATATTAAATGGCGGGAGGGTCCATCACTGACAGCTAAAGAAGGGCAGGTGGTTCATTGAAAGGTTCTCTTTTTTTGTTCAATGGAAAAGCTAAGCCTACTTAGAGATGAAGTGGTAGAAAGCGATGACAGCTCTAGTCTGTCGAGTTGAGTGAATTTATCGGGTGAGGAAAGGGGGGATGACTGCCCTTATTCCCTGGTTTGATTGTTGAAAGCTTGCTTGCTCACTGAACTCTTGTAGTAAAGGGTCAAGCGACTCAATTTATCGGAAGAACTGCTGCTGCTCCCCTAAACAGTTTGAAATCGCTATAGACCCTTTGTGGGATGCAGATTATCCGTCGTATTTCACCATCTCGATCAGCTTTGGGTTTGAATCGGGCCGAATCCAACGATTAGGAGCGCCGCAACAGCTATTGCGAGCAATCGACGTCGATTTTGACAGACGATTACGGTGATGATGACGATGTTGATGTTTGAAGTTTGATGAAGCCGATGACCTTTCTCCCGGTCGCGTTGGTTGATTTATTTTTTTTTACCCTCTGACTCGCGGTACCTTATGGAAATCGACTTTTGGACTTCGAGCGATCTCCGGGTGAATGGACCTAATTCTTTAGTGGGTTTGGTAAATGGTGTTTTCACCAAATGCCATTTTATAAACTGTTTCGACTCGTAACGGGCCAAAGGTGACCCGATTCAGATTCGCAATTTGGGCCTTTGAAGTTGAATAAAGTAAACTATTTAAACCAACATCGTGCCTTTTACAAAAACCTTGTACCAAAATACCAAAATCATGTTAAAACAAGAAACGTGGTACAATATTCAAAACATGAATGACAACAAATTCCTACATTTTTTTAAGCGACGCGACATTCGTCTCCACAACAAGCAAAAATTAAATTAAAAACACTATACATAGCTTATCAAACTTTTCGTGCATACAAACCCATAATTTGTTCAAAATGTACACTTCATAATGTTTTTTTTAACTTATTTTTAATTAAATAAATCAAACTGTTTCAACAATGCTAAATTTAAGGGGGGGTCTAACGGGTAAAAAAAACACAATTTTCACGAATTTTTTTAGAGCTATCGTTCAAACAAATGTATTCAAATTTTTTGCATTATACAAAGCATTGTTAAAAGAACATTTAGTAATTTTTTCGTAGAAAAATATTGAAAAATGAGCCAGTGACGGAGCACTTTCGAGGATGCCTTTTAGAAAACAGGATTTGCTGTGGACACTGTATCTCAGCACAGAATCATCTGAAGTCAAAAAATCAGATAAAATATTTTTAATAGATGTTTTTTTGGACCCCAACGGTTTTATTTAACTTTTAAAAAAATTTATGAAATTTTTGTGGCTGTTTGAATTAAAAACTACGATATTTCACAAAAAAATCCGCCATTTTTTATCTGTAAAATCTCCCCAAAGTAAAAAAAATCGTTGGGGTTTGGTATTTTATATGTAGAAAATATGTTCCAAATTTGAAAAGAATCGGTGAAGTAGTTTTCAAATGACGATGTCCACCGACTTTAAAAATGTGCTTTCGAGAAAAACGCGTTTGAAGTTTCTGCTCTAGAATTCTTACAGTATTAGATAAGAGGAGATAAAGGCCTATAATTTCTACAGTTTTGCTTCGATTGACTTGAAAATTTGACACAACATTCTTGAAATGTTTACAATAAGAAAATAAAAAAAATTAAAAACGACTTTTTGAAAGTGTTACTACTCCCTACTCCGCCCTTAAAACAGTTTAACGAACTCAACTGAAGAATTCGTCCATGCAATTAGGGGTTGATCAAAACAAATGTTTTTATTTGTTTGATTATTCCAACCATTTTTCGTTTTTCTGAATCCTTTACATATTTACTCTTCATATGAAAAAAAACGATGTTTTCATCATTTTGAGGGTTTGAAGTTCATCCGGCTTTCAAAGCTCTGGGGAAACAAGTGCATAAATGGTACTTTCGAGAAAACACAATCTGTCTACCTGCTGTGCGATTTTTCATATATTTTTCGAACTGTTGTTGGTTTTCATTCAATGAATACGGGGCGTGGAAATACATATATGTTATCTTTTTAAACCAATCTATTTGAACCAAAAAAATAGCACCAAACGGCTGAAAAATATATACTGTTACAGGAATCGGCATATTCTCAATGAGTTTTGTATGACTACATTTTCAAAAAAGAACAATGAGAATGATTCCGGAGGCATTTAGGATTTTCCATAGAAATAATTTCATACATTTCGGGAATTCTCGGGAATGAAACTACGATTCCCGGGAATCGGGAATTCCCGAATTTTTCAAATTCCCGGGAAATCCCAGGACAGACACTCTAATTACAAACTCTATTCTACATAATTGTTTACAACACTTTCAATAACTCAAAAGTACTTAATTTGTAGAATTTGGTCCAGTCGATTCTGATATAAAGAATGCCAAATTTTGGCGTTTTCGGGCTTTGATTTCTCGCTGCCCTAAATGTGTTAAAACATTGGTGAATATTTTGCAGCTCAGCTTGGCATAGCTTGATTGACCACGCATCCACTTAAAGTCATTCAACTTGAAATGCAAATAAAAATGGTTCAAAATGAATAATTCATAGTTATTTGTGTAAACTTTTTGATATAATTTATAATGATCGGATTCGTTATTCAAATAAAAACATTTGTAATTCCACGATCGCAGGCGTGGCTCAGTAGAACGAGTTCCACATCGCCAATGGTTGCTACTCCGAGATTTACCGAGACCATCAGTTTTGTTCAGAGGTCTAATGAATGAAGCTTGGGATTGGAGCACATTCACAATGCTCAAACCTGATGCTCTCTCTTTTAACACCAAGAACGGCGCCGGCCACGTCCTCCTAGTCAATGGATAGATTGGAAAAGATAGAACAGGATGAAAGATCAATCTTGTGCTTTAGGATCAAGGACACCTCTGCATCCTAGCAAAGCAATTTTGGTTTGCAGATTTGGTTTAAAGGATATGAACAGGAGACACTTTTCACTAGTGTGATCAAAATTATCAAACCTATTCTTCTGAGGAATGTATTCGAAAAAAATGCAACACTTTGTTTTGTGAATAACTTTTGAATGCATGGATGGAAATTGATGAAATTTTCAGTGAAACTACCAAGTAATGTATTGTGTACGAGTACAAAATGAGCCAAACACTAACATTTATTGACAAATTTTTTTGCACTCTAGGCGGTTATAACCCAAAACCAAGTTGAAATGCCGCAAAATCGGATGATTTTGGCTCCCGGCGAAAATGAATGAGGTTTTCCCAAACTTGAGAATAGACGTAATTCTTGCAACTTAATTTTGGGGCATGTCATACGATGGGGATTTTTTTGGGTTATTTTTATTTGATGACCCACTTATCAAAAGGGATTTAAAAATATTTGAGAAATAACAATTTGTTTTTCATTTAAAAATTTTTAATTTATTAAAAAATAAACTTTACACAATTGTATAGGTACTGATCTCGGCAGTAATTTAAAAATCAATACAAGAAAACCGAATCTGATTCGTTGTCAAAGAACATTCATAACGGCCAGAATTATTGCTATTGCCATCGTAAACATTAGAACTGAAAATAGAAAATCGCATATACTTATCAAAATTTATTGGATCTTACCTTTACGATACACCAACTGTGGTGACCACCACTCCAACCAGGAAAGAAAGGGAACAGCCGAATTCATGTTTTGAAAAATGTTATACTGGAAATTTTCGGAGATTGGCACGATTT
Source organism: Uranotaenia lowii (assembly GCF_029784155.1). NCBI lineage: Eukaryota > Metazoa > Arthropoda > Insecta > Diptera > Culicidae > Uranotaenia > Uranotaenia lowii. The sequence continues at coordinate 33,946,985 of NC_073691.1, read as the reverse complement.
AAAATAAGACAAGAGTCGTCACAATTTTGGGACATTCCAGCGTTGTGTTAACCGGAGCTCCCGTCTTCAGTGAGGTGTGAATGGCAAATCCGACTTTTACCCCAGATCGCCATCCGCTTCTTTCGATTTTTTAATGGTTTCTCCTGCCTTCCTTTGTCGGAGCACAGGGCATTCAAAGGTACGGCTCCTACATCCGATACAAATCCGTCTAAAAAACCTTAAATTAGAAAAAAAACGCCCGAGAACATTGCTTTTAAATCTACTTACCAAACTTTTTTTCCGGTACGATCGACTGACTCGCTGGGAAAAAAAACAACCTTTCTGAAAACAAAGGGAATTTTGTTTTTGGGTGGCCAGTTCCAGCAATGAACTTTGGTTTTGGTGAATTGACAACACCCCAAAATTAAGAAAGCAAGCTGAACTAGATTTTGCTGCCTTGGCAATGTCAATTTTGGGTTGTTTTGATTCTGAGTGTGGGCAGGATCGAGAAAAATCTTGAAAAGTCTAACTGAGAGACCCAAAAATAGCTGGAAATCCACTATTCGATCAAAGCTTCCATGGTAAATCATTCAAAAATTCGTAAAGGATCCAAAAGTGAGCTAAATTTCAATAAAAGTGAAGAGGTTTGATTCCATAAAGTGGGGGGAATGTGAAGGTTTTTTCAAGCTCAATGCGAAAATATGGTTAAAGAATAAAAGTTAATGCTAAAGATGGTAATAAAAAAAGTCAAAGTTTTCTGACTGGTTTGTCTAGATGACTGATAAATTGGCATGACTTTATTTCTACAAGATAGAAAAGCTGCCCACCGGTGAAATAAACAAAATACGGTGGTCAAATCGTGCGCAAAATATTTGGACTGCTTGTGGGGAGATATTCTGACACATTTCATAATGGACAGCAAAACGAACTCTTTATCGGTCACCTGGCAAGTTTATAATCTGTTTTAGTTGGATCTGGATCCGTGTCATTCGCAAAAACGGTGGTAGAGTGATAAACAGTTAAATGTGTTATTTTGTGCCGTTGGATGACAAACGGCAAAATTAAAATTTTGATTTATATTGAAGGTCAAGCTTCAGGAAACAGAAAACGTTATCGAAAATAGCTTTGATTTGAAAAAAGAGTGGTTTATTGTATGCATTATAGATGGAGCACGTAATACCCTAAAAATTAAAGTCGAAAAATTTCTTCATTGGACACTATCTCAAAACCCACATGCCAGATTATCACAAAAAATTGCGCATGTAAACATTACATCAAAAAGTAACTTCGCGGAAAATTCCAAGCATTCAAAAGTTATTGACAAAACAAAGTGTTGCATTTTTTTAAAATACACTCCTTACCCTCCTACTATTGGGTAATGAAATAAATTTATATCTTTTTCCCTAATATCATGTTCTATCTCAATTTTACATTAAGTATCAATACTAAAACTAAAATTATGCCTTGGTTTCGAAAATATTAAAAAAAAAATTTTTTATTTTAAAACAAAAAAAAACAATCAAATATATAAGTTAAACACGTGTTTGTCGAATTTTGAAATCTATCGCGAGTGTTACTATGCCTTTCTGCTTTGAATGAAGCTTTAAAAACGCTTGAAAGTCGGTGCAAAATTGATTTCGTTACTTCTGCATGCTTTTTCTTTGATCGACTCTTAAATACAACAAGTAATTTCAACATCAGTTATTTACAATCACAGAAGTGAGTTTCTAGAATAATCTTTCATTTTTCAATTCCAGTGAAATTACACAGAAAATTATATTTTCTTAGGGCGAAACCTTAACACGAACCTTAAACTCTTAACTGAAAATAAACTTTTCCAATTTTGCTCTTTTGTTTGGAATATTTAAAAAAAATTATAACTAATAAAGGATTTAAATTTAAAAAAAAACAAAGTGTTTCTCTTAAACAACATTACCCAATAAACGATGTAATCTTTCCGGCTCATCAAAACCGTAGCAAAATAATTAATACGTAGTTTTTCAAAAAGTTTACACAAATTTAAGTGAAAATTTCCTTTTAATTGTAAACATAATATTTAAAAAAAAATTAGCTAATTAAATTAACGACAAACATTCGAAAAGGTCATCAATCAAAACTCAAGATGATGAAATATCATAATTTATCAAAATTGCTTTCATATTTCCTAGAAACCAGAAGACGTTTTAGAGAACATTCCTATTCGCGATTTACTAACGTTTAAAGACCTTTTCGTTTTAGTTTTAATCCATTTTTAAATTAGATAATAATGAATTTTACGGAATGACATGTTTTATCTATATCTCGGGATTTTCATCCCAAAGATTGATTCATCCCACGGAAAGGTATGTGACAAAAATATCTTGATAAACAACTGTGCAAGCAATTGAAAAGTTTTTCATGTCTATTAATAAAACGATTCACATTAATACATAATGAATTCTTGGTGATGATTTATTTAAAAAAATTTGACTAAGACATGCACACATTAGATAAATTTAACATTTGAATTCCAGCATTAAAAATAGAGTATCTATTTCCCGGCCATTTTAGCGTTCCCGGGAATGGAGAAATCTGCCGATTCTTTTCCCGGGAGTTCTCGGGATCCCGCCAAAAATTGAAAATGAAGAATTAATCATTCTTCTCCATTGTCAAACATTTAAAAATTTTTTTAATGCGTCGAACATTCAACTAGCAATTCTCAAACCCACGATCCAAAACATGGCTGATTGGTTGTTAGTTGGTTGGTTAGTTTGACATCAGGTTGTTCAACAAATCGCGTAAGTTTGTAGATAACTATACTATTTTTTTAAGTACTTTACTATTTTTAGTTCTTTGCCGATGATTTTGCTACTGTTAACAGTTTGTAAAACGGAAGATCTAAATGATAAGTGCGTGCAAAATAGAACATTCTGATCTTTTTCGTACCGTTTCTTAATTGGAATTGTTTAAATTCCTAGATTGTTTGTCTTTTTTTCACTTTTTAACTAAGTTTTCGTACGAAAAAACATTTCTATCATATTCAATGTATCAACCAGTGTTTGGAAAAGAAAATTTTAGGTCAAAGCCATATATCAAGGTAGAACTATGTATTTCCTTAGTTCGTGTAAATTTCTAGTAACTTTGCACTTTTTATTGGCTTCGGGAATTCCCGGTATTTTTCAGCGTTTCTTAGGATTCGGGAGCTCCCGATTTTTTATTATTTTTTATTCCCGGGATTTGCCGGTTCAAAAATCTCAGGTAGGACACTCTAAATAAAATTTTTAGCAAAATTGCGATAATTTAGTTAATTGAAATCCTGTTATCCAAACAACAGCATATTTCCGAAAAGTTCAACATGTGACATCGAAAAAACATGGAGATCTCTTGGCTCTTATTCATTTCTAGAGCCCCGGCAATGTTTAACTTCGGTTCATCCGGATGTCCAATCTCTGAGCTTGGAAATCAGGTTGAAGCAGCTGATTCGAACTTTTTGACTTCTTACTTTTCCGAGAATTTTTCACTTGTTCGCTATTAAATTTGATAGGAGCAAAAACCTTCCACTTTCTCTTCAAGCAACGCCTACTAACCCATTGGTGAATTTTTTTAAAATAAATTTTGTTGAAATTTGCACTACATAATGTGTTTTATTACTTTTTGCAGTAAGCATCTTCATTTATAGTGACCAACGTAAAAAATGCAGAGCGATGCATGCCGTAAATAAAATTTCTCAATTCCATTCACACTTTTTTTAGAATTCGGTAAAAGTTTAATCGTTCTTCAGCCGCCACAATTTTTTTAGGAATTTTTTTTAACCATATTTCTTTATAAGTCATATTGTTAAATTTATAATTCTAGCTCGATAAGGAATTTATTTCTAAATTTGTTTGCTGTATTGTGATGACTTTGATCAATTTTTTTTTGATGATTTCTTCAAAAACAAACCGCTTTTCTAGAGTTTAAGGAGCGAGCAGTAGCTTCCTTCTTAATCCGTTTTCCTAGTAAAATGTCCACTTTAAGACAAGAATTAACTGTTGTTACGGGAAATAACTTGATACCAAAAATATCTAAATCAAGTGTTAACGAACACACCCGAAAATTGGTTCGCCTCTGGCGGAATTAAGTCTAGCTCTTTAGGCCTAGGACATTTTGCTTTACGACACTATAATGAAACAATTAATTGTAAATTTTGAATTTCAATTCCACATAACTTTTGTTCTGAAACTCAAATCTTGAAACCCAAAAACCCTACCTCGTCTTTGGAACGCAAAAGGGTTATGAAAAATTACACTAGGCACGAAATTCACATTTCCCTAAGGTGCAAAGAATTTTTAAGCCAATTTTGGTTGATTTGGATGCAATTTGCAATTCCTTTTTGAAAATGTAAAACTCATTTTCGATACTTCTGCACATTTTTGACAAAACTGTGAATCATGAAAAAAGTTGAATTTAAAATTCTAAATCAATGATTAACTTTTCCCAAAACCGCAAGTAATTTTGACTCCTACACAAAAAGTTATAGAAGTTTTCTTCATGTTGAGTTTTTCATATTCTGTACAATTCGGGAATTTTAATTGAATTTTAAAATTGTTTCGTTTAAAAAAAATAATTCTAGATATTTTTAAAGCAGAAATCAAATCAATTTGCCGTCTTCAACAAATTTGTTAACTGGAATAAAACTTTTTATTAAATAAAAAAAAACTTCCTTCAATTGTTTCATGAATACTTGATATAGTATCTTTCTAAATCCCTAAAAAATGTAAAATTTAACTTGTTTAGATCATTGTATTTCTGGAATAAGAATATCTATGCGGAATACAACGAAAATAAATAAGACTAAAACTTATTCTTTGATTGAATGGAGGATAATAAACAAATTCAGAATCAGTTTTCTAGTAGTTTTTTTTTTTGGTTCCTATAAATTTTAAAAATAAGTAATACAATTGACGGGGACAAAATATTCAGAGCTTAAAATTTAAAACTTTCAAATTTTTAAACGTCGTACTTATTTTTATTATTTTAAAATTTCTTTTTTGAATCGATCAGGATTTTTGAATTTATCTATGAAAAATTTGAAAAATTCTTGGAAGAAGAGCTTCAGAGTTAAATTTTAACGCCCAATGTTAACTTAGTAAATTAGTATTTGCTTTGTGCTTTAGATATTTACTGAAAACTTTCACTGTTCCGTTTTTTATCTACATCAGTTTTTTTTATTGATCAATCAAGAAAGTAAATTTTCTTACATCTACTTTGTCAGTTCTCCGAGTGATAAATTGAATATGTTGAGTCATAAATATATAAGGTAATTCTTACGAGTTTAAAAATGAGCTTGGTAAGCCCTTTATTTTGATAACCAGAAGAAAATGAATATTAAAATATTTTGTCTCTAACTTTGATAACTTCAAATGAAATTAAATACTGTCTTCCTATTATCATTATGAAAATCAATCGTCATGTGTTTAGAATCAATTTTCTTAAGTTTGAAATGGAAAAAAAAATCCCTGATTGAGATATCATATTCATAAATCGTAATTGAGTATTCTATCAAATTCAACTAAAATATTGCGAAATTTTTCAATCAACGCTGAAAATCAATGATAAAGAAACGTAAATCAACATGATTGAAAATAAGCAATTTTTATTATATTTCCAAACAATTTTAATCATGGTTAATTTCTGACCTGATCTGAAATTTAAACGATAATTAGGATTGAATGTCTTTCAAAAGCTGATGTTATATTTAACGTATTCTATTACTGAGCACTGATTCTTATGTCCGAAGCTTTAAATTTTGGTTTTATTCGAAATTTAAATGAGAAAAAATTCGTTTTCTGATGCTTCGGATTTATTGATTTGAAATTTGTAGTCTAATCGACAGCTTTAACTTATTTTTCAGCAAATGTTTGAGTTGTTTATTAAAGAATAATTTATTAAAACATCGTATTGATATTTTAATTTTGAAGAATTTAGAATACTATCAGTAGAGTTTTTGGGGGAGGGCAAGAAAACCACGATGTGGTAAATTGCTGGAAAAAAATCAGTAACGTATATTACTTTATCGAGATTGTGTGTCATGATCTTAAGTTATCAAATGATTCTAGAAAATTGTTTTTTTACTGTGTATTTATGGTGTTTTTATTATTACTAGCTAGAATTGAATTTCAAAAGAACTCCTCTCCGTTTTGGCTCAAAACTCATCCATGATTTTTTGAAGAATTTTTAAGTAACGTTTACATGAGTAATTTTCACTTTTAGGTTTGTATGGGAAAATTTAATATTTTGTTCTGAAAAATCATCATCATTCATACATTTAATCTCTAATAAATAGTCTACAGATTTTTTAAGAATGAAACTTGTACAACAAACAGAACAGATTATATGATCCTATAAAGTATAACGTAATACTCGCTGCGTCCCAGTCATCTAGTTGATCAGTTATCTCATTCAGTCAGATCACATAACCGGCGCGGCGTATGAATAACTTCTAATTATCTCTCCTAAATAGTGATCGAAAAGCAGTTAAAACTTGCGCTGACTTGTGCAACGATCCGGAAATTGAACGTGATGCCATCCATGAAGCTGCGGCTGCTGCTGCTGTCACCACTAATCGATCTTTAAACTTTTTCTCTTTTTTTTTTGCTCAACCACCATATGATCCGAGTGTCGATGTCGATCCAATTCGAAGTGATCACCAGTCAATTTCCAATAAATCAACGAAGCGGCTAAATTTCAAATCGTCAAATATGCGACCACGAGACGTCGACGAAATTCCTCGCTTCAACCCTAATTATCGACCGGGCATCTTGCGCGGATAACTCTTAGAGATGAATAGATATCTGGAGTCGAAACGGTTCAATTATATCAGCAGCGAGTCCCGATCGTTACTGTCGTAAAAGTTACTAATGTTAAGATTGGCACCTGTCCGAGAAACGAGTTTTAAGGGATGTTTATGGAAGCTGCAAATGAAAGGGTCTCGCAGGTTTGCGTTAATTAAACCTAAATTGAATTGCTACTAAGTGGCAGTGTCTCTGGTCGGCGTTCCTTCGGAAATGAGACCGGTGTTTAACAGTCGAACTGATTCCGATGGGCCGCTAGATCCGGGAAATGATTTATGCCCATTTCCGGAATCACACAATTTCTAATGATTCAATGGATTGACCTATTGAGTAAATTTTAACCATAAAATGTGTAACTATAAACCATAATTCTTTCTAGAATGTTTCCACCACGATCGATCGCATCAAAAGTTAGCTTTTTCTATTACAACTTCTATGTTCCGTTCACCGAAAAAAAACAACTTACTCGACTCGATTCTGGCGGTTATTGAACTGTCAATTTCCACATGGAAATCGATTGGCTGCAGCCAACTGTCTGTGTGTCGGTTGCAATTATGCCATCGTTAGCTCTCCTCGGTGTGCCGCGTCGAATGATTTACGATACATTTTTAAGGTTCGCGTGGCCTTCTTTTGGCCACCGCGCCACGCACCGTGGGTTTAGTTTTTTTTTCTGTAATTTATTGAATTTTTTCCTCTCTTCCATTTTTTTTACCGGTTTTCCATACACACGTGTCTTGGTGATCCATTCACCCGAATGTGGCTCGAATGTGCACCGAAAGAAAAGCGACTTGGAAAATTATGTGAAAAAAGCTGCCACCAATCGCCAATTCTAGTCGACTGAGGTAGGTTTTAGTATGAATTGTTGAATGAGTTGGCGAAATGTGCGCGTTGATTGATCGGAATTTCGGAAATTTACTTTGAGCCAGTAGCAGCAGCACTAACTCATGGGTTGATGTAATGTTGAAGTAAGGTAAACCTTTTATAATATGCAAACACTTCCACCTGGGTAAGTTGTGTTGCCGGATCGGACCTTGGCGGCCAAACTAAAAATGGCCGAGAAAGAGAGGATATAAAATGTTTAATTCGATCGATTCGCGCAAAAGGGTTTGCCAATCACGACCGACGGACGGAACAGGTGCGATATGGCAATTTGGCGTTTTGGGAAATTATTTTAATTGGGCGCCATTTTTTTTATCTTGTTTTTGGTTGGAATGTCTTCATATTTGGGAATGTTGAGAAAATCGGTTGTGTAATGCTGGTGGCAATGCATTGCGGTAAAATGTGGCGATTATATCAGATTTAAAGCTATGGTTACAACAACTGTTACATGCAACTTTGGAAAGAACTTCCTACATAGTTTTGACATTATTCGTAGTTTTATATGTTTCTGGAATGTTCAAGTTTAACCCTACATGACTCATTTGCTGACTATATGCAAGATCTTCCGAAGTCTAGGAAACAGAAAAAAAAGTCCGTCAGGTTCATTTCTTGTTGAGCTGCAAAATTTTCGTCGACCTTTTGTGATTGATATTCTTAGTTTAGGAATACTGCTGCACGGCTTACATTTCTAATCAACAATCGAATCCAAATGCAGCGAAAATACTCGCTAATGCAAAACTAATTGTACCGTCAAAACGAGACACAGATATGAGAGAAAGCTTCTTTTAAGCAATGTGACAAGCAAAAAAATATTCAGGCTCATACGCTATGCTAAAGTCTGTTTCTCATAGAATCTGGTTGGATAAAATAGATCATTTCTCCGCAAAGAAATAACGTACAACAAAAGTAAAAATGTCATTTTGTAGGGTTTTTATTGCATTCTAAGGAAAAAAAATCTGCTTATTTGAAAACTGTGTAACGTAGGATGGAGATAAAAATCTCATAAAGCTGCTTTGCATTTCAAGAGAATTTATTGATTTATATAACCTTTGCAAAAACATTTCATCCAATCATTAACAGCTCTAGCAAGCAAAATCTGCGATTTTAAAATACTTTTCAATGGATTCAGATTTTTTATTTTGAAATGGTTATAACTTTTTTCCTGAATTTCATAGCTGCTTGTTATGTTAGCAAAACATGAAGCTCATGAATAGTCAAAACCAAAAATCAAAGACCGACTTCATTTCAAGCTTATTTGAATTTTCTGGTTGATTTAATGTGCAAAAATTACTTTTTCCATACAAATTTCCATACAAAACTGATACGCGTTGCGCTAACTCAGAAATCAACCAAATCATCTCAAGTTTCACACTGATGCTCGGTGACCCAAAAGGCACCAAAAAGACATATGGGAGTGAAAAGTCATTTTTTGCAGCGGTCTAGTGTATATGGTTTTCAAAACAAAATTCAAATTTTTTCAAATTAATTTTATGCGAAAAGAGGCGAACCAGCCAAAGGTTGAAAGTCTCTCCAATAAAGATATTGAGAAAAAAATATGAGAAAAACAACCAAAGTGGTTGCTATCACTTCACCTATTTATTCAAATCTTGATCTTGATTGAATCGCAAAAAAAAATCTTTTACAAATCCAACTTCTTTTTAGCAAAGACTATTCCTAGTAAATTGTTCCAGTAAATTGTTGTGCCTTTATTTAAGACCGAACTTTTTCCCAAAAAAGTTATCTTGGGGTCAAACTGACCTTGATCAACGATTAAATGTAATACTTCATAACATGGAGGTGAGCGCTTGTGAAAGCCAAAGAGGTAACTTCTACCTCTTTGAGGTGAAAGTTTACCTGAATTAAGCTGTATTAAAAGGTAATATTCAACTAGAAAAAAAGTTAAATCCATAAAAGCTACCTTCTACATCTTCGAGGTAAAGCTTACCTCGTAGCGATATGAAGTCTATCTAAAGTAAAACCAAAAAGGTGAATCCAAAAAAAAGTAAAAATCGCATCTTTATAATTTTGCCATATTATAGAGGAGACTCTTCCTTATTCAGGAAAAAATCAATCCAAAATAACTCATTTTAAAGAATTCGCGAACAAAATACACGAGCAATATTTTCAAGTTTTCAAGTCTTCAAAAATTTTGATAAAAAAATATTTTTTAACAAAAACTTTGGCAAAAATGTGATTTTCGAAGAAAATTTGAAAACGAACAATAAAAATTATCTAAAACTAGCCTTAAAATTAAGTTCAAATGAGTTTTTTGAACGTATGAAGATATGGATGATCAAAATTTTAACTTTGAACCAACTGTTCCTGTTTTGGTGCTGGACTGGCACCTATTATTTGACATTTATAAAAATTTTGAATTAAACAAATTAGTTAAAAATTATATTTTTAATCAATGATTATATATTTCAGCTTTTCCACTACTCAAAAATCTAAAAATTTCTGTTATGAATATCTCGAAGATTTTCACTCGTTGTGAGCACTGGCAACAGCACAATAGTTAAAATTTTTTTTGTGTTTATTTGTAGTTAATTTGCATAACGCTGACAAAAAAATGTTGAAAAGGGCTCGAGGTAGGTTCTTATTTATGCCCTTATGAAAATTTAGTATTGATACAAACATTTGGTGATGTCAGTATTTGGCCGTTTCCTTTATTTGCAGCGCATCCAGTTCTCATGCTGAGAAACTAATGACATTAATTCTGTGAATATCTCCATTATCTATTAATAAAAAAAAAATAATTCCTGTGCCACTGGACTGGGAGATGTCCGTGGCTTTATAGTAAGCCTAGATTGACCAGCTTTTTCGATCTTGCCTGGATACACAAGAAAAACTTCGAGACAAGTCCGCTGGGGCCACAGTGGTTCAATTTCCAAAAAACCTGGTAAAAAGTATGATTTCACCATTTTTGCTTCTGAAATCAACTAAAAATAACTTATTATTTCGATATTTATCAAAAATATTTTTTTTTTCAAATTAAACAGGAAGAAATTATAAAAATTCAATACCTCAGTAAGTGGTTCCAGTTGTAAAATTTTCTAACAGCTTGCTGAAAAATGTCTCATATCTTAGAAAGGTTGATTGGAGCTAAAATCTACACAAATTAAACACAAATAAAATTGAATCAAATCAGTTAAATAAATTCATGATGTGGTGCTATTTTTTTCTTTTTTTTTTTTCATTTCTTCATTTACTGTATTCTTTTTTACTTATCAATATAGATATTTTTTTTTCTATAAACGGTTGTGAACATCAAACACTTCATGTCAATTTTAAAGGAGACAAAAAAAAAACACTATAAAGACTTTTTTCATATTCTACTACATAACTTTTTATGTTTTTATTCATTTTTAATTTTCCAATTAATTTTCATGAACTTTTATCAACGTATAGGTTCTATGATTTGATCAAAATCAGTTGAGTAATTGAGAAAACGTACTTTGGAAGTTATTTCTGGTATTTCCGGAAAAGTAATAAGTGATAATACACAGAAATAAAAACTGCCATTGCTTTAAAAGATTATAGAGATGTTTTTGATGAAGTTTTCGAGAAAACTGAAATTTCAGAACCAATAAGAAATCAATCTAGTTTGTAACTAAAAAAAAGATTATTTGCTCAAAAGTCAAATTTGAAGAAAAAGTGCCTCTACAGTTCGAAACCGTTCTCCAAAAATTGCAAAAATGAGCAGTACAATTTGCAATACGTTGTTGTTCAGAAATGTGGGAAACTATCCCGCATAAAATTACAGTGAATTTATATGGAGTTTTTTTATCTTCAGTTGAAGTTCAAAAATTTGAAAATTTTATCGTTTTTTGTGAATAAATTGCATATAAAAACTTTCAACTTTGTCAGAAAAGACTAATTTTCATTCACATAGGTGTGAAGTATGCCTAACAAAAATATAACAATTGTTGCAATGCAAAATACATTCATGAATTTTGTATTTATTCGTTATTTAATGACAGCAAATTTTTCTATAAAATTATAACTTTCCCTAACATTTCTTTAAGAGTTTTAAACGAGTAAACTTATGACTATCATCTTCATGGTTTCGTGTAGCCTGAAAATTCCGGAACACGGTGAAATATATGGATAGATAATCTTCACCACTTTAAAAATCGACTTTCTGACAGGTTACCGAAAGCACATCTATATTTTCACAGAATCTTGAGCAAATTTTCACCACAGGTTCTGTGTCTCAGAGCAAAGAATTTTGGAAAAATTCACAGTTTTCACAGATTTTTTAAATTTTGTTCGTTTTTCTTCAATTATAATTTTTGAGAAAATACAAATTTTTTATTTTTTACTTGGTTTTGGAAAAACATGATAGTTTTGGTAATGCTTAATAAGATTTCACAAGCAAAATGTAAAAAAAAATTCAACATTTTTCAAAGAGTTTTATGCTATTTCTATCACAGAAACCATCATAGAATTTTTGGGTAAGATCACAGAAAATCAGAATTTTTATTCGCACTTGGTCCCACATTTTTTGAAAGTTAGTCCAGATTTTGCCCGTATTTATTCACATAAGGTTCCAATTTTGGTGAAAATTAACATTAAATTCTTAATTTTAAGATTAGAGATTGATGTTTTATAAGATTTGAAAAGATTTGTTGAGTTTCTACGAAAAATTTAAATTTTATTCGATTTTCTTTCGTCATTAGTGTGATTTTGTTCGAAAAATACTATTGGATTGAAATTTTAAATCAAACTCTCGATTTTTGTCAGTTTCATGTTTTTTTTTAAATTGCCTGGACATCCTAGCCTGGGTACATTCTAGAATGCTTTTTTAGAGTCTTTCAATTTTCGTTTTATTTTCCCGATTTTTATGGATCTTGAATTTAAAAGTGGTAGTTAAAAAAATACATAAAAAATAGAATCTGAATAAATGCAAAATCCGATGTTATCACTGATAAAATGTTATTTGCGAGACAATAATATTGCCCTGATGCCATTTAAAAAGCACAATAAATACTTCAAAAACTAGAAAAAATATCAACAATCTGAATGATTGTGAGAAAAATGCAAATACAATTGAAGTGGAATGCATGTTTGTTGAAGTCAGTGACATATTTTTCTTTCCATTTTAGTGATAATAAATAATCTAGCATACGAAAAATCTAGAAATTGAGCTCCATTTCAACAAAAGCTTCGAGGGCTCGCGTTGTTTATCCCTGGAATAAAGGATGAATAAGGAAAAGTTTAAATTCCACACACTGAGAGTGAATTAAATGTTAGTAGCATTTGATCCAGTATGGTTGCCAAAATAAAGCCAGTTGAGTTTTGGGATACCTTTGTTAGAATTTATTCGCCGTCCTCAATTTAATATTTATCTAAAGAACGGTTTTGATAAATCTCTTTCCAAATTTTTTGTTCGTTTTGAAAAAAATTATTGGTTTTGACAAAATATGATAAGACGATTATGCCAAACATGCAATACATTCACCATGTTTTCCCTTTTCATAATTTAAAGTTGAACCGCCAAATCAGTCTTCATAACGATTTCCCATGCAAATTTTGGCATCCGGTGCTGATCTAATTCTGCTGAGATAATTTGCCAAACAGTTGTATGAAGTAACCCTTACATCATACATACCACTTCTAATACCAGGCAATGCAAATTTTCTGCATGTGTGGCCTCTGCTAAGCTCAGCCGTTTATCTGGGCTTAAATTAGAGCTTAAGTTTTTGCAAAACTAAAGTGAGTTTATCCGCCAAATTAGCCTAAACGCAATCTACATCTTCATACTGCTTGCGAGATGGTGCTTCGAGGCGCACCCAATTAATCGCGGGGGCAAATCCGCTCCGTCCACTGCACAAAAGGGTTCGACCTTTTTCTGCCAATACTCAGCTAAGAAAGGCCAACCAAAAGGTTTTAGATTTTTCTCCGGGTATCCATTGATTGAGCCTTGCCTTGGGCCGGGCAGTTTAATTAGCTGTTTTTCCCTGGCTTTCCTCAATCCAGTCGATCCATTCATAATGCCGATTTTCCCGGCAGCAGCCACCAGAAAATGTAATCATAATATGGCCGACCACACACATATCTAAAGAAATGCTCATAAAGGTTTACCAAATGAGGGTCGGGCAGGGGGAGAAATTGAAAGGGAGAGAATAGGTTGTATGAACTAGCAAAAAATGTATTGAACATTCAGCAGGGCAATTATGGTAAAGTCGAGTGAAAAAGTCGCGCGTTTCATTACACCAACTTCGAACGAAAGGAAAAGCTCCACCTTATATTAGTTTCTTTAGTAAGCACCTCGATGACGACGATCAGCGTTTTATCTGGCATTTTATTTCGCTACTTTTTTGCCGTCTCTCACGTTCAATCTTTCCACTAGCTCTAAGGTTAGTCTGTAACGATTACACGCTTAAACAATAATGGGTGTGTGCGCGGTTAAGATTTGTGAAAAGTTCCAGTCCAACCATAACCAAACGAAAGTGAAAGAAAAACAAATACCTTACTCGGTCCCAGTTCCCGCCTTTATCGATTTATGTATGTGTGGTGGTTGGCAATTTTCCAGCCAATTTCTGATAATTCAATTAAAAATCGATTCCCGGGAGCCTGAAATGGATTGGTCAGTGTTGTGGTTTTTTTTCTTGCAAATTTGGTCTACGATTTGCCCCGAGACTGGCCTAATGCCACTGGGCGATGGTGGAATAGTGAAAGTAATAAAATGGCGAAGTACCTTTTTGTTCGAATTCAAGACGTGTTATTAAAATTTTTAGGAGAGTTTTTAGAAGAAATTAAAAAAAGTTTTACATTTTGCAATCAAAATTCTGATTTGCATTTAAACTACCAAAAAAAAAATATAAAAAATAATAGAAATGTTTGAAGTACGAACCAAATATGATAATATATTAAGTATCCACAAGCCTTCCACTTTTACTAGATTTTTAAAGCAAATTATTCATAATTCATGATTCATGATTCATTATTCAGATGCTTCGATTGTATTTAGTTAGTTATGATTTTCTAACGAAAATTCATTTTTGACTACAATGTTTTCCATTCAAATGGAATCTCCAAAAAAAATCTATGAAAAATATGCCAATTGGAGAAAAACAAATGATGCTGTTGCCTATGAAAATTAAGAAAAAAAAATCTGAGTTATTCAACTTTTGATGAAAAATCACTTATCACTAATTGTACTTCCAAAGCAAGAACTTCAGTCTGAGTCCCAAAGAATAATACAAGTATGTATCCTTGTCTTTATTCATGTTTTCGATTATTTTAACATAAAATCGTGATCAAAAAATGATATGGAGCAGAGAACGCATCTGAAAAACAGGAACAGGAAAAAAACGTGACCACCAGTAACAAACGTTTCAGATGGGCAGTTTTGTTGGAAGCATGTTAAAAAAAATCGTTAATTCCTTTAGATCTTGAAAGAGGTTTTCAAAAATTTTATTTAATAATAAAAATTTACTCACAGAGGAGTTCAAAGAGGAATTGTTAGATATGCTTTCAAAAAATGAGTTTGTTATTATCGTATCGGAAGTCTTAACTACGTGAGTAGAAAATAATTAAGAATACTCATCTTTCTTTAATTTCCATAAAAAACCCACAAACGTGTGTTTGTTAAACTTCATCTGTATTTCACTCTATCACATGGAATTTTACCACCGAAACATGACTCACAGGTGCACAGTCAATTTTTATCTTTTCTTGTGAACTCAATTAGGCAATTATACAAAAGTCGTAGCAAGCCAGAATTAGGCAACGTTTGAAATCAAGTAACATGTGTTGAAAATCACATCACATGCAAGAAGAACGAAAATAAAAACAAATTCCTAATGCCACCATGAATCACTTTCAAGAACCCTTCTGTATTCTTTAAATGTTCATTTAAAAACGTGCACTTTCTTAATTCCAATTTAGAAGCATCTAATTGTGTTCACCAACAACACTGATATGGAATGCCAGCCAGCGAACACTTCAAGCGAATTTGTATTACTTTTCCTGGGGATTCGATTTGGAATTACAACGTTACAGCCAATTTTTTAGATAACACATCCATGAGCTTGAAATTTCACAAGAGAAGATTAACAGGTATTTTCCACTACAAGAATTTTTTGAAAATTCAGCAGCATAAGCCCATTAAAATCGCATTTCTAGTGGCAAAACACGCATTTTCCTTAATAGTTCTACAACCAGACGAACTATCCGAATACACCGGAGTTATCTTCACCAGCGACTTAATATCTTGAATAAGTTAGATTAAAATTATAAATTAAAGAGGCGAATGAATTCAAAATTCAAATTCTCTATAAAAATAAACAAAACAAACAAATAAATTATTTTCATTCTTCCCAGAAACTAAAACGCAAGAAAATGTACGAACAAAAAACACGACCGCACTCGTTCAAGGCTTGCTTAGCTCTCTCTGCGATTCTCATTGCTGAGACGAATTCATAAGAGATTCTTATATAGTTGGCTATTTTGGTTAGACTCTCAACCAGGGTTGCCAACTGTTTTTCGAAAAAGTCTGGAAGATTTTGAAAAAATGTCTGGAATTGTCTTGAAATGTTTGGATAGCTTAATTTTGAAGGTGGTTACCTTTTTTTTTGGTCGCCATATCCCAATGTTGCAGATAGCCACTAATCGTTTGATTCTGTCACTATCAATTACATGTTCTATTGTTTGACTCTCAATTGAACACTTCGAAGCATTTGCCATTATTAATAGCTTTCAACCACTTCTGAATTCATAATTCATCAATTCTAATCATTTTCTGCCATATTATACCATATTATACTTATATTTTATACTTATACTTATATTTATCTAATGATTGCCTGGTTATAAAGACTTAAAAGATTGATTTTGTCTAAAATTATTAATTTTCACCTGAAAGTATGCTATCATTATTGAATTGTAAACACACCTATAGAATTCTTCATATCTAAGACTTCAAAGCTGAGAAATAAATTTGACTATGGCCAAAGAACCGTTCAATTTATCTTTTATCTTTCTGCTTGCACGATTTTTGACAAAGTTAAACCGTCCCTAATTGAAGAACCAAGTATTCTTGAACAAAGGATCAAATCTCCATTAACTGGGAAAAATTTCACAATTTTTTAAGCTCTTCGACAATGCTTGTAACTCATGTACGGAATCAAGCATCGCACACAGGAGTATTTTACCCCAAATCCTGGCCAAAACCTCAAAATTAAAATTTGAGAAAAAAAATTTTTTTTTTAGGTTTTTTGGTTGTTAGATAGTTGTTGTATAATAGTATTGTCGATTTTAAACCATCGGTATTGTGAGTTCGTAATGGCATAACTCGAAACATTGATGTATCAAAATTATAAATATTGTCTTCCAAAATTTGGTGTAAACACGTACAGTTACAGACTGCGTAACACGCAGAATAATGTGACTATAAACAAAATTTCTTCTACAAATCTTCAGTTTTAATATGATTAATGAATTTTGGTTGAAATTGCGTTCATTTCTTGATAAACAAATGTAGTAGAGAAGCTAAACAAAATAGTGCAATGTTTTTTAACAAACCTATATTGTTTTTTCACAAATTAGTGTTGAAGTTTACCTTCCGGTCTCCGCCGGGAAAAATTTCACATAACACACGAATGCTTCTTACTTCCTTAAACATGTCCAACAGAAAAATCGTGCGCATACTTGCGAACTCGAGCTAATTTAAATTTTGAAATCTAAAAATTTGAGCGACTTTTGTTCCTAATTTTGTTTCAGATAGCGAGCATGCCATGCATTTACTTTGTGTTATACATATGTTTTTATTGCATTTGATTTGCTTGTTTAAAAAATTATATTTTTCATCATTTCTGATAGTTGATCGGTTGGTTTGCTTCGAATTTACTTGAAAACAAACATTTTATAAGGGTGCAGCAAGTGACCCAAAAAGACCAAAATTAAGAAATTTGAAATTTCGGTTAAAAATCAGTTGTGTATACTTGAAAACAACGAAAGAAAGATTTTTAATCATTTAAAACAGAAAAACAGGTTTTGGCCAACTTTTTCCATAGAGCACTCCTATGTGCATCGTTTAAATTTTTGGAGCATAGAAATTTGAAATGATATGCCTTCAGAATATGTAAAAGACGGCAAGTTTCTCAATTTTTCAAAAAAGATATGATGATAATAAGAAATGAGGATCAAGCATTCCCATTCTTAGCATAGCATAGCATAGCATAGGGTGACTACACACATCTTGTATTGGCTGATACATGAGGTACAACTGATAATCAAGAGCAACGCAAGATGCCAAAATGAGTATCTGGATTCAATACTCATTTCAAGTGCTGCTTTTGAAGATCAGTGTGGTACCATGCACACCGTGACAAGTCAATGTAATCATAGAAGGGATTATCTGTAACAGCAAAAATAACTCTTTAGGTGCAGAGAACTCATACGACCCATTAAGCTGTTTCAGAAAGGAACGGGAAGGGATGTTTAAGTGGGAAATCCTAAATACATGGCAAATAGGATGGACGAAATATGTATAATAATATAATATAATTAAAATAAAATGAATCAATCTCACCAAAGTCCACAGATAGGCAATGAGGAACGGAGGCAGCATGGGTTGATTTGTATTTGATGGTCCTGTTGTACTAATCGTGATCATCCCTGTACATTTCAGTCACTGTTGCTTGATTATCCATATTTAGACATGACATCACTCAAATAAAAAAAAAAGAAATATATCGGAAAGGGGTCACCAATCCTGTCTTGGTTTCATTTCTAGCTAAATTCTATCGAGTATACTCCGTCTATATCTTGATGTTCCTTTTGGTCGTTTTCGTGGCGCTTAGTTTACCGATAGGAAGATTCATGAAGTGTAGTAGAGCCATCGTCATATTTGATGAAAAATAGTAGCACCTTTTCACGACACTATTTCAAATCTTCGTTTTCACATTGTTCATATGATCCGATTAAGCGTTTTTCAGTTTTAAAATTTCACTTCCAGAAAAAAATCTAACACGATAATTTTCGCGAAGCTGTCATAAGCACGACCGATTACTATTTTTTCTCATGGCCAACTCCATGAGGATCAAGCATTCCCATTCTTCTCTACATGTCGAAGGGCTTATTATGGTTTCAAAGCTGGACGAATGTAATGAACTTATTTGACTTTGTACTCACTTAAGATGATAAATAACAATTTCTTTTTTTGTCACTCCCGCCTTCGAAATTTTTCCAAAGACTCGAAGGGGGGAATAAATAAAGTTTGAATTATTTTATGTAAATTTCGAACACAAAATCAAATATCCGAAAGATTACAAGATCAAAAAACAAATATTGGAAGATGGGAGTTATTTCACCTTTTATATTCTTGATTTCATTGAACTTTTCGATAAAAAATTACTTGATTATTATAGGTTTTGTGCAATGATATAGTACGCAATTTTGTTGCATTCAAGCTTTCGTGCAATTTATTTGTTTTTCGTATTATTTTTTGTTATCCCCCTTCCCCTCGCGATGTTCCAAATCCGAGTGACAAAAGAAAGATTTGAAATTTATTCCGGCCTTATTTATAAAAAAAACTCGTCAAAATAATTCTCAATTCAGCGAAAAAATTTAAAGCAAATATGGTAGTTGCTTAATAAACAATTTCGATCATATATCAAGGCTGATTCATCCATGCATCAACAATCTTTTGAGCATTGAAAATGGTTGATTCGGGAGAAAGATAAGTTAACACTTAACTTTTTGAAAGGCCTAGCAAGAACTTTTGATTAAAAAAACATGGGGGGATTTTGTTTTATTATCTGACAATTTGCGCTGGGGGTCTTTATATTTTCCCAAAATTTGGAAATTTGGCTCATTTTTATGACTTAAAAACACTTGTTTTTTTTTTTAAGATTTCTAACATTTTTATTTTTTGATTTAAATTCAGTTTGTTTTTTTTTTGTAAATAAAGTAGTTTTTCGATTTTATTACGGACAAAAAAATTTTGACCGTGAATGTGGCGAAACCGTGAATTTGGCAAAACTAAAAATTAAAGTGGAAAAAAGTATTTTTATTGTCTTTTATCAATAATTTATCATGTTTTCAGTAGTGGAAGCGTTTTGTATCAATAAACTTTGATCATAAGACGTAATAATCAATGATTACTAAACACAAAGGATCGATTTCAGTTCAAATTATTGTTCTCTATAGCAATTTTGACATTCTTTCTTGAAATAAAACCATGTTGAAAATAAATTTGAAAGTCTGAATTTAGTTAAACTTAATTATTTAGTGTTTACAGAAACTTAACAGTCGTTATCTCTTATGTTGATTTTGAAAAAAAGAGTTCAAAGAAAAACGCATCAAAAATTTCTTCTGCAAATTTCAAATTTCATTATTTTAATCATCACACCTTTGATTAGGTAACTAAAAAGTGATCGTTTTCGAAAAAAAAATTGAAATTTGCTCAACTTAGACTTTTAAAGTGTAATTCTCGAAATTTGCTTTATCCTTTGTTTTTCATATGATTTCTAAA
The DNA here is from genome assembly GCF_029784155.1 of Uranotaenia lowii. NCBI lineage: Eukaryota > Metazoa > Arthropoda > Insecta > Diptera > Culicidae > Uranotaenia > Uranotaenia lowii. Next base: position 33,926,834 of record NC_073691.1, on the reverse strand, counting down.
AAAGCGTGACAAAATCGAGTGTGAATTTGGCGAGTATTGATAAAATCGAACAGTGATAGAATCGAAAAACTACTGTAATCACATTTCAAAGCTACATAACTCTGTTATTTTTAAACGAAAATCATAAAATAGCACATCAAAATGCATTGAAATTTTACCAGCTTTCTAAATTAAATAATAAAAAAATATTCAAATAGTGGTCTTTAACTTAAAGCACTGTAAATAAGCTTTAGAAGGTCGTATATTTCAAACTCTTAAAAGTGTCATTGGTCCAATTCAGAGCATCAAAATATATGTTTGGTCATAGAATCTTAAATTTTAAATCAACGATTTAATCGTGTGACTTCACCAAAAAATATTCAATTTGAAATACTCTTTTCCTTGTTATTTATTCAAGCAAATTACTCAACGATTCTTTTAGAACAAGGCATTTCTTAAGGGGGAGTAGGGTCTAACACTTTCAAAAAATCGATTTTTTTATTTTTTTTTTATTTACTTATTGTAAAACATTTCAAGAATGTAGTGTCAAGTTTTCTAGTCAATCGAAGCAAAACTGTAGAAATTATAGGCCATTATCTCCTCTTATCTAATACTGAAAGAGAGAGAGAGCAGAAACTTCAAACGCGTTTTTCTCGAAAGCACATTTTTAAAGTCCGTGGACATCGCCATTTGAAAACTACTTCACCGATTCTTTTCAAATTTGGAACATATTTTCTACATATAAAATACCAAACCCTAACGATTTTCTCTTTTTTCTACTTTGGGGAGATTTTACAGATAAAAAATGGCGGATTTTTTCGTGAAAAATCGTAGTGTTTACTTCAAACAGCCACAAAAATTTCATGAAATTTTTTTTAAGTTGAATAAAATCGTTGGGGTCCAGAAAAACATCTATTAAAAATATTTTGCTCTGATTTTTTGACTTCAGATGATTCTGTGCTGAGATACAGTGTCCACCGCAAATCCTGTTTTCTAAAAGGCATCCTCGAAAGTGCTCCGTCACCGGCACATTTTTCAATATTTTTCTACGAAAAAAATACTAAATGTTCTTTTAACAATGCTTTGTATAATGCAAAAAATTTGAATACATTTGTTTAAACGATAGCTCTAAAAAAAATCTGTGAAAATGGTGTTTTTTTTATCCGTTAGACCCTACTCCCCCCTTAAAAACATCAGGACAGCTCTAAACTGCTTGAACAAATGCGATTGACAATTTCTTTGAATTTCTTTCAGATTTGAAAAATTAATTTTCTTCTTTCATCAACCCATCCATCAAGCGCAGTTCGGCATGATATAATTTCACTGATAGCGAAACCAGTTTGCCAAACTACATCTAGTTTCTCCGATGTGACTAAGTGGCATTAAATTAGGCCATAATTCGTGGAAGCCTCCGGATGGACGGGGACATGTTATCTCTCGGTAGATAATCAGTTCATTCCAACCGACCTCCGGAAGTGTATATCATCCATACTCAATTAGCCCTAGTCAGCTTTAACCGAGCCCAGCCCATCTTTAAGCGCGATGTGGGAGGCTACTGAATCACTTAAACCTCCCTCTCTTAAGTGACCTGAGAACTCTGGCTAGGCGTCAGATGCATCTTTCATTTTTTTTTCCAGGGAGCCCGGTCTTAACTCTAATAAATATAACAATCATTAAATTGTGTGCAAATGTGTTTGGAGCCCGTCACGTCGTCGTGCCACTTGAACCGGATCAGAACAAGTTATTGTAAGGAAAGTTGAGAAAATTTCCCACCCAAAAACTTGTGACGGGCGGCGATTGACCGACCTGAACCTAGAGGAATCTGGACCGAGCTCACAACTTTTTTTCTTCTGTGTTTTTTTTTTTAAATAATCAGCAAAAAACTTACAAGCTCCAATTGTTTGACGGATGACTGACTTATGGGTAACATCAATGATAGAGCCAAACATCAGAAAACGGACAAACGACCTATGAATTTGACCACAAGCGCCATCCGGATGGCGTGGGCAATTCCCATGAAATTGACATACAAATGACGGCTTCTTCTACCCTTCTGCCTTCTGTTTCGTTTTAACACTTGAGCTTGAGTAGATCGCGCAAGTTGCCTCTATCAACGGACGGCCGAAGGGGCGCTTACCTTGAGTTGGGAGCTCAAGGTGAAAATAAATCACTGCAATCGTCGCCGTAGGGTGGTCCATCGAGGGGCTTGTTGATAGTTGTGATTTTAACTATTTGATGATTGCCCCCAGACACGTTCAAAAACTAGAATTAATCAGAAAATTCGTTACAAAATCAGATATTTCTTATCAAAACTAAGAAAAAAGTTTCCAAAATCATTTGCCGTTCAAACATTACAGACTCGATAAACGTGGAAAACTTAAAATAAAAATTTAATACTGAGTTGTGTATTCGGAGTGTATTCGAAAAAATTGCAACGCTTCAATTTTTGAATGCATCAATGGAAGTTGATGATGATTTGAAAGTAGTCGATGATTACTTTGAATTCAGCCACAGTATTTGAAAGACCCAAATACTAGTGTTTCACTAGCAGACTTGCTAGCATCCTCAGTGGGTTATCGACAGTCGATATCCCACTGAGGATGCTAGCAAGTAGCTTGTGAAAAACTATTATTTGGGTCTTTCAAATACTGTGGCTGAATTCGAAGGAATCATTGACTACTTTCAAATCATAGTTTCAATCAGCTAAGAGGTTCTTTAAACCTTCTCTTTGATTATAAGTGAAATTGATAATATTTTCAGTGAAGCTACCTCGTAATGTAATGTGCGCGTGTACAAAATTTGGTGACAATATGTCAAGTCGTTTTTGAAAAAGCGTCCAATATAGAAGCTCATAAACAAATTTTTTGGGCAGGATCGAGAAAAATCCAGAAAAGTCCCAGTGAGAGACCCAAAAACTGCTGGAAATCAACTATTCGACCACCATTCATGTAACAAATCGTTTAAGGAGTCCTAAAGGGTCTAATAATGAGCCAAAATTTGAATAAAAGTTAAGAAGACTGATTCCATAAATTTAAGTAGGGTAAGTGTTCCTAATGTGGCATGTGTACCTAATGTTAACATACTGTTCGATTTTGCCTGTTTTTGACGTTATTTTTCACTTATCACAATTATCAAAAAATTGATAATGTAAAGGATCATGTGAACTTTCATTCTACAAACAAATTAGTTTTCTAACTCACAGGATTTTTCGTAAAATCCGGATTGTTTCAAAGTATGTCCAAATTGAATAGAATTGTTAGCAAATTTCTTTAAAAACACCTGTTCAGAAATAGAAGTTTAAAGCTGAATTTGTCATCCGATTTTTTTGAAATTTTTTGTCGGATTGTTTTTTATCACGATTTAGCTAATAAGTATGTTAGAACCATGTTTTTTTCGTGTAAAAACTGAAAAAAGCATATGTCCACAATTAGGAACACTATTTTCAATGTGTTCCTAATTATGGACATAATCAAAGTTTTCCAAACTATATTAAAGTCATAGAATGTATTTGAAATAAATTTGATTGATAGAATTGTGTTTTAACATAATTTTCAACGATCTGTTAAAATAAACCGTTTGAGCTAATAAAACATGGTTTTTTTTCTACATCAGTATATCTCAAAGCTAAAAATGTTTAAAAAATATTTTCGCCAGGTTGTAAGGAACGCACCCTTCGCGAAAGAGAAGGAAACCTTCAAGTTACAGAGAGCTCCTTAACGAGAAAAAAATCGAAAGGAAAATTAAAAAAAAAACTCAATAAAATACGTTGTATACCGTCTTTTGGGGCATGCATGCAACACTTTTCAACTTCAATGGCTTCCAAAAACCTAATGTCCAAAGATAATCCTATCGTTTGTACATCAAAAGTAATAATAATGGGATTTTAACGTAGTCAGAAAAATAATTGGTTTCACCAGTTAATTTTGAATTTACAAACTATGCGATTTTCACCCTACTTAGAAAATGGGGTTTATGGCAACAACTTTTGTTTTTAATGAAAAATCAAATGAAAAAGTTTGAAAAGTTATAGTTTTTGATATATTTGTGATTTTGTTACGCATAAAGCATGATCTTAAGCTATTTTTGATTTTGTTCGAATTAAAATTTATATTTTTTTTTGTCAATGATTTTTTTTTAAGAGAAAGCATAAAGGTGCTGTATACATTTAGGGGTAAAAAATACTACAATAAAATTAAAAGTCATATTCCAGCATATGGAAATAAGATTTAAACAGACTGGTAATGGAATTTTAAAAATATTTATTTTAAAAAAATAAATGATTGCCCGAAAAATATTCATACACCAACAGCGTTGATGTAGGATAATAAGTTCCATATAAAGTTTGTAGGTAATATTACTAAGTCAATCCGTCACATCGTGTAAAGTTTTTACGGCACCAAAAATGTAAAAATTTCGATTTTTCGAATTTTCTATGAGAAATTAATAACTTCATAAAACACTCTCACGATGTGAGAAACTATGTTATCATCTTTTTGTTATCATTAGATGATAATGTAAATTAAATGATTTTATTAAATTATATTAAAATAAAAGTTAAATAAGTGTTGTGGTACACAAATGTTACATCGAACCATGCTGTTGCATGATGCTCTGTTTGACTATACTTACAGACCCCGTTCGTTTTTGGCAACATTCGATTTTTTCAACATTCGATTTTGGCAACATCCAATTTTGGCACATGTGCCAAAATCGAACGGTTTTTAGAAACAACAATACCTTTTAGTTTTCGTTATAACAGGACCAATTTAATTCACACAAACATCAAAAATACGTTTTTATGTTCTGAAATGGTGATAAAATGCAACAATAAAAACCAAATATTTTTTTAAATTTGATAAAGTGATAAAAGACCGAATATGACAAAAACAACTACAAAATGATGAAGATTGACAAAAACAGCAAATATGACATGAAAACAAACACTATAAACAAAACAAGAAAAGTGCAAAATGCATCAAAAACATGATGAAAAAATTAAAAAATGACTACATATGATCGGAAACTGACTAAAACCAACGTTTTTGATAATAATAATAGTTATTTTGTAAAAAATAACTTAAAAACACGATGAGAAAAAAAAAACCGTTCGATTTTGGCAACATTCGATTTTGGCAACACAAAATGTACGGGCATGTTGCCAAAATCAAACGGGGTCTGTATTTGTATCCATCACAATGAATTTTCTACTTTTGAAATATAATAAATTTATCCATTGAAAAAGTAAAAGTTTGAATTTTAATAAGCTCAACGTCCACAACTTTCTTCAAAACTAGTGTAAAGAGTTATTGTGTAGGATTTAAATAGTCCTTATTTCCCCTTTCATATTCCAAAAACTTTATAAAATTTATAAAAAGGTGAGTTTTGAGATTTTTCTCATTAAAGTATTAAAAAAACAGACCCATATGCAAAATCAGGAACAAACAGTATAATATTGGGTACGCTGATACATTTTTCCTCATATGTTAACATTAGGAACACCCATATGTTAACATTAGGAACAATTAGTGCCAAATTAGGAACACCGACATACTTTATAAAACATGATATTTTTCGTAAATTAAGGCTTGAAATGATTATTTCAAACCAAAACAGAGTTCAGAAAAAAATTTGGAACTTAGTTACCAAAAAATTGTATATCTAAGTTTTAAAGATTCGGCGCAATAATATCAAATCTAAAAACCTCTGACAAACTATAGCGAAATTAGGCTCATTTACCCTATTGTGAAAGCTTTTATCAAGCGCAACCTGAAAATATCAATGGGGGAAGGGATAAACAAACGTACATTTTTCTGAATGGTTCGTCCAGCTGACTAATAAACTTCGTTTCTACAAGGTTAAAAAAAGCTGCCCACTGATAAAATTGACAAAATACGGTGGTCAAATCGTGCGCAAAATATTTGGACCGCTTACGGAGAGATGTTATGACAAATTTCTTAAGGGACAACAAAACGACCCCTTTACCGAATATCTGACTGGCAGGTTTCCAGTCAGAAACTGTTCGTTGACAACTGGATATTTCGGAGATTAATTAACCATTTTCCTTGCCTAGCATTCCAAAAGGTTTAACAAAGTAGTTTTTTTTTGTTTTGGTTGGATCTGGAAATGTGCCATTATGCGAAAACTGTGCTGGAATGATGAAAAGTCAAATTTGAAGATTTAGTGCCAAAAGAGGGCAACGGTAAAATTATTCATTGGCTTGTGGCTCAGTTGGCAAGTCAGTTATTTTCTGAGCCGATGTCCGTGAATTCGAGCCCAAGAGTAAACATCGAACACTGTTGTACCGGATAAGTTTTTCAGTAACTGCCAAATGCAACGTTGATATAAAATCGCTAATGCCGTAAAGATGGTAAAACGACTATAATCGAAACAAAAAAAAAGTAAGATTTTACATGACTTCAACAAAAATAAAAAATTTTGAGTTATCTTAAGAGTCAAGTATCAGGAAACAGAAAACGTTATCAAAAATAGCCTTGAAAAGAGGTGGTACACAGTACATATTACAGATGGTGGATATAGTCGAAAATCGTTTCGATCTTTTAAAAAAAAACACCTGACAGAACGTCACAAAAATTTGCATATGTACACATAGCATTACAAGGCTGCTTCACTGAAAATGCAGAATTGTTGAATGCATTCAAAAGTTATTCACTAAACAAAGTATCGTTTTTAAGAACACATTCCTTATATATTTAAACAGAAATTAGAGTTTTTTTTATAACTTCCTATTTAATCCGGCTCATATCTTAAGCAATTTAAGAGCATTGAAATTTGGAAATCGAATCATTCATTTTGTCTTTTCAAAACAAGTAGAACCTTTCTTCAAAACTCGGAAATTAAATAAAAGATAGAAAGAAAATTATGAATTTTCATTGTAAAAAAAATACATTCATAATTTGTTATCTTATTTCAAAACTAACTGAAGGTGACGACGAAATATAGATTCTCCTTAAATAATCTTGAAGGTAGGAAAAAGAGGTTCCACTCTTTATTGAGCTGCAACTCGGACGAAATATGTGTCTCAATAAAGGCCTTAATAAAAATGTTTGCAAAATGCAATTAAACAATAAACATAAAAGCTATTAACCAGTATTTTTTGCTTCTCTCGAGCAAAATACTCTAAAATCCCATTTACATTTCAAACTCAACGAACTCCTCCCGATGGTCAAACCTTACTGAAATTTGGCATGTGACTTTTTGATAAATTTATGATCAATTTTAGCTTGAAACGAGTGAGATTCCCATATTAAGATTGGTACACTGCGGTTCGTTCAGTTATTCAAAGATGCAAATATTGCTGTTTCAGTAAAATTACCATACCTTTTTCAATTTTCGACCGATTTTGGTACTTAATCACTTGAAATCTTTGTTTTGAATTTAAATTTACGGTTCATAGAAAATCACAATTTTAAATGTTACATCGAGTCTAAAACTGTTGATAAAACCAAATTTTCTCTAAAACATGCATTTTTCATTATTTTTTCTATCATATTTTCACTTATATCACATCTTCACTTACAACATCAATACAATATAAGAAGTATTGCTAGTTCCGAGCTATTAAAGTTTGAATATTTTATTGAAATATTTTTTTGGACTAAGTAGTAACCCAAGCAACCAAAAGTCACATATTTAGTTGAGTGATGGCTTCGAAAGTTACATATTGGCTGACAAAGAGAATCTACTGCCCAATTCTCTTAAGTGAACTTTATGTACTCATTAACGAACTTGAAAGCTGCAAAAGTGATTAATATGTACGTTGTATGTGACTTATTTTTCCCAATTCTCATGAGTGAACTTTATGTACTCATTATTGAACTTGAAAGCTGCAAAAGTGATTTATATGTACGTTGTACTTAAGTCACATAAAGGGCACAAAAGTGCTCAAAACGGAATTTACTAAGTCACATAAAGGGCACAAAAGTGCTCAAACGGGATTTGATAAGTCACAAAAAGTGCATTATGGTGTCTTCAAAATCAAATCACCACATCGAGTTTTAGTTTCAGTTCCAACAACATCTAGGCGTGGTCCAGGGGTAGCGTGTTCGATTCTCACCAAGAAGGTCGGGGTTCGATTCCCAAGCCGAGCAAGTTTTTTTTCAATAAGTAATTAAGTAATTGAGTGACCATTCTGATGCATTATATGTAGGAAAGAAGCAATTGAGCAATTAGTTGAGTTTGGAATCCGGTGGGTGACATCATGGCGGCACCATGTACAGAACATAGAAAATAATCAAGAGAAGGTGATGTGAACCTATGTCAAGGGTGCAGTTGAGATGGAGAGAGATTTTTGCTCATTTTACGATGTTTTGGAAGCTGAATAAAAAGGCCGCTGGAAGCTGAATAGAAGATCATTAAGACTTGTTTTGGAACTTGAAAGTATCCATAAGAACTTAAATTTTGAGCTGCATAGAACGGATTTCATATCAATGATAGGGCTGAGTAAGCGTTTTTGTACCTGTTTTATGGGACTTTTGGTTGCTTGGGAAGTGATTCCTCTGCTCTGCTTGTCTAGAAGACCTATACCAATGTTAAACTAAGGGGCAGTCCACGTACCACTTCGACAACTTAGAGGGAGGGAGTGTCCATGGAAAAGAGGGGTATAGGTTTGGTTCATGTCAACGTGGACATACTTAGTTGAATATTATCAAAAATTTGGTAACCATTACACAAGGCACAAAAATTCACATTTTTTCATTGGTGCAAAAAAATATTCGAGCTATGTTTGACGTATTTTGGTGTGCTGATTAAAAATATTAATTTAGTTATTTTTCTAACAGCTCTGTTTTCCGATACAACTTTTGAATATATGTAGGTGAAAATTTGCTAAATAAATTTGTGCACTTTTTTGGCTAAACTGTGAAGATCATCACAAAAATTTTATAAAGGTTCTAACTCAAAAATCAACTTTCTCAAAGAATTTTGACTTTTGAGAAAAACATTATTGAAGTTTTCTTTTTGATAATTTTTCCAAATCTGCTAAAAACGGAGGTTATGAGCAAATTTTAAAAAAAGATTTTAACTAATTTCAACTTCGAAAAAGTTGAAGAATGAGTTCAAATCATCGATTTCAAATATTCAAAGACTTTTCTTTTTTAAAGATATCATCCTCGATTTTATCATGCACCGATTTTGTCTCCTTTTTTGACTCGATTTTATAACCAAATTTGAATTAATGTGAAAATAGTCAGATTTAAACCTTATCCTTTTGGGTTGATTATTAATCGATTCACAGTTACATATTGGCTGACAAAGAGACCCAGCAAACATAAAATCGCAATAAAAATGATAACTCAAGTCATTAAAAACGTGACTGCGAATCGTAATTCCAACTAACGCAAGAAAAAAATCGTTAATCGAAGTCGGATTTAATCGGATATGATAGAAAGTCCGCCATGTTTGCAGATTTTGCAGATGATTTCGTCTCCCTCGTGGGTCAAGTGAGAGAACAGTTTTGTTGTTCTTTCTGCGACCGTCAGTGCAACCAGATTGCTAAATTTCAGATGATGTATTTGCAAGAATTGCCCAATGACAGAGGCAGCAAATATTGTAGCTGGAAACGGTTCGCATGCGTTGAGAAAAAAAACTGTGCTCTCTTGCATTCTTTCAATATGTATGAATATGGTGTCGAATATCGTCCAAATCGTATACACTTATCGCTTTATCCAGAAGTTGAAAATATGTTTGTGTATTGCCTCCACTTTGGTAGGTAAATACTGTTTTTTCGAGTTTCATACGATCATTCTATAATGTATATGAATCGTATAACAAAGTTGTTGAGAAATATACCTACAACAAGGTTTGCTGGGGAATCAATTGCCCAATTCTCTTGAGTGAACTTTATGTTCTCATTAATGAACTTGAAAGTTGCAAAAGTGATTTATATGTTGTTTGTGACTTATTTTGCCCAATACTTTTTAGTGAACTATATGTACTCATTAATGACCAGGAAAGTTGCAATAGTGTTTTATATGTACGTTGTAAGGGACTTAAGTCACATAAAGGGCACAAAAGTGCTCAAAACGGGATTTACTAATTCACAAAAGTGCATTGAGATGCGTACAAAATCACATCATCACTCCGAGTTTTAGTTTCAGTTAGAACAACATCTAGATTTGGTCTTGTGGTAGCGTGTTCAATTCTTACCACGAAGGTCGGAGTTTGATCCTCAAGCCGGGCAAGTTTTTTTAAATAAGTAATTTGGTAGGGGAGAGTGGAGTAACGTGAGTCACTTTGAATATCTCAGATATGTGTTGAGATAAAAATCTGAATCCAACTGTCATCGTCTTCGCTTTGCGTAAGTATTTTTTTCTATATGTTGCTGACTTAAATACGCATCATATGCTTCTTTTATTTATCAAGCTTAAAAACATTAAAAAAAATTAACTTACATAATTAAACAAACATCCGATAATTGCATCGATGGAGAACCTAAAGTTCATAACAAAAATATGCTCAAACCGCAAACAATTTGCAAATCATAGCTTGTAGAAAATCGTGGGCCACACATCTTGGATTTTTTATGTTCTCATACACATTCAAAACTCAAAATACGTTTTCTCGATCTGTAAAGTTTTCTTATGCCAAATAAAGAGTTATGGAAGATATTTTGTCCATCCTATATAAGGAATTTTGCCGAAACGTTCTCGATCCAGGTTTTTGAATCTATTCGATCATACACAGGTCTCTGATTTATTTCGTTAACTGAAATTGCTTTAAAATAACGAAATAAATTTTGAAATAACAGTTTTGGGTCAACTCATAAACTTTGCGTGTTATTTGGTCAATTCGATTCCGATTTTAAAATCCAAAAAATGTTGCTTTTTTTACAACAGTCAGAACTTATGGAAAAATACTTTTTTTAAATAAAAAAATGCCTTGTGATATCTTAAAAATGTAGAAAATTATACCATTATTTTTTTTGTTATCTTGTATAATAAAGAAGTAATGGAACAAAGAAAAAAAGTGGCCCATGATTCCCCACTCTCCCATACTTGAGTGACCATTCTTATGCGATATATGTAGGAAATGTAGGAAAGAAGCAATCGAGCAAAATTCCGAGTTTGGAATCCGGCGCGTGGAATAGTAAAAAATCAACAGCGGGTGATATGAACCGATGCCAAGTGTGTTATTGAGATAGAGAGAGAACCGTTGGAAACTGAATAGAAGATCATTGAGACTTGTTTTGGAACTTGAAAGTAAGATCAATAAGATCTTAAATATTGAGCTGCATAGAATTTATTTCATATCAATGATGGGGCTTAGAAATCCATTTTTTATCACAGCTGTCACATTTGGAGGTATGAAAAAAAAATCAAGTCATCATCGCTTTTGAACTCATTATAGCTTTCGAAGGAAAACACCTTTCAGAGCAAGTTCACTGGTGTAAGGAAAAAATGGTAGAAATTTTGACATGCTGTAATGCAAAAATAGCAATATTTCTATTACAGGCGGCTGAAATAGAAACAAAATGTCAAAATTTCTATCCCTTTTTTCAACACCAGTGAACTTGTTCTTAGCTGCACATTTGGTGCTGCTGGTACTATTTAAGTTCTGATGTAACCGGCTTTTGAAAATCACTCGAGTCATGCATCACGGGGGTGATGAAATCGGGGATTCACTGTAGTTGTGATCTTTTCTATTCAAATTGTACAAGTCCGTTAAAACCCGTAAGATGATTCGACCCAAGACCAAACAAGTTATTAAGCTTGGAAGAAAGGTTTTTCCGGAGAAAATATGAGTTAAATTTATTGCTATTAGTTTTATATAGAAATATTCTCATCTTTGTTCTCTCGTAATCAATTTCATAATGTGAACATCGATTGAATTTTATATCAGTTTTTTTTATGTTCCCACTCAAAATTAAATAAAAAAGCAAATCGAAATTGTTTACAATTTGGAAAATAACCGATAATCAGCATTTGCAATGCAGATGAATAATGGGTTGTGAAAACATATATGATTCAAAATGATTTGAAGAGATTTAAGTTAATTGCAAACTGAAACATAGATTAGTTAGTTTCTAGAAAACAAATATGAAATTCAGCTGATTTTTTGATTACGAAATTTGTCGTGAGAAACCAAAGATGAGAGCATTTCTGCATAAAACTAATAGCAATAAGTTTAGCTTTAGTAATAAATAAGTTTAGTAATATTTGCTCCGGAAATACCTTTCTTTAAAGCTTGATAACTTTTTTGTCTTTAGTCGAACCAATTTACGGGTTTCAACGAACTTGTTCAAAATTTTGAAAACGACGATCAAAGGAGAGAGGGTCCAAGAACAAATGGGCGGTTCATTCTTAAAATTTCAGATTATCTTCTGTAGACCTCAACGAGTCTGTCGTCCAAGTTTTGCGAATTTTGGATAAGATTCTTTTATTTCGCTGTGCACACTTGACAATGAATGACCCATATATATATAAATATATATATATATATATATATATATATATATATATATATATATATATATATATATATATATATATATATATATATATATATATATATATATATATATATATATATATATATATATATATATATATATATATATATAAGGAATCTAGCTATAACTTGAAAGAGTTTTTAGTTTCCAACAATATCTTTAAACAAGGTATTTATAATCGAATCTCAAACCTTCTCTCTATTGAGTCAAGTTATATCATAGATTTTATTGATCCCCTGTAGATCTGGCTTTTTTGATTGGGATTGCACTTCCAATAAATCAAAATTTATTACTTTATGGTATGGCTCATGTACTTGTACAAGTGTAACAGGCCTGGCTGCCTTTAAACAAATCGAAACAAGAGTGGAACCACTCTAAATTCGAACAACTCTATGGGGCGCATCAATCAATTGGAACTGCATGTGCGATGAACCCTTCAATAAACTTTTAGTTATTTTCTTAAAAATTATTGAATCTTCAATATTTCTGAACAGAAAGTAAAGAACTATGTAAAAGACAATACCTCACTTTGGGTTTTCAAATCAACTTTTTGAATTTCAACACTTTTAGAGAAATAAAGATAAAAAATCTTTATAAAACAAACAGGTGATTGAAGTTCGGAAGTTAAAATAATAATCAAATACCTATTGCGTTCGGACAATGGAAGGTTAAAAAAAGGTGAGAAAAACACTACCATACCAAATGAAGGTCATAAAAAGGTTGAGAAAAAGTGAATGAATTTACAACTTGCTGCCATGTTCGTTTGTTGGCCGCAAAAGCAGCAGCAATGAGCTTGCAAACTTCCAGATGGACAAGTTTTTTCTCGCTATCTTTTCGTAACGATTTCCAGCTCTGCATCATCTTTTTTCATTCGTGTTGCTCGCACTTAGTTGTGATTATTTCAACGTGCGTAGGTTCATACCTATCAATGAAGGAGGAAAAAGATGAAGCTGCAGCTTACCCGGATGAATAATAAACTTATAACATTCAAGGTCGAAACTGTTTTAGGTATGAACGTTTTAATTTACATTCATTTGCCGGGAAAATGGTTAAGATCCCTATAAATTTATTGCAAAACTCACAAAATCGCTAGAGAAATTATCGTTGTTCAATCAATTAGGCTTACGCGTTGATGAAAAATTTTCTCACGAGATAAATTAATCTTTACTTACTGGTGACCTCATTTAGACAAATTCGACTCATTGCGCCACGCACCGGTTCGTTTTAATAAGTTAATTATTGCCAATGATGATCGTTTCAGATCAGCAGCAGCGGGGGTTAATAATGAAATTATTCAAATTTGACACCGAGCAGCTAGCGGAATTCCGCTTTTGCTAATGTTGTTGATGATCTCGGCCTTCGGCCTAATAAAAGAATCAAAACAAATCACAGCTGTTGCAATTCTTCAATTTCTTTTCGCCGAAATTAGCCCCGTGACGGTCTTGTGCCCGCAGTCTGTTATAATTGTGTGCGAGCTAATTTTTTAATTTGGCGCCATCTTTTTCTAATTCTCACTATTATTCTCTCATTTGACCTATTTTTTCTTTTCCTTTGCAGATCTGCAACTGGCAGCGGAACTCGGCAAGACCTTGCTAGAACGGAACAAGGAGCTGGAAACTTCGCTCAAACACCACCAGAACATCATCGAGGATCAGGCACAGGAAATCGAGGTAAGTTTTGTTGGCATTTTAAGAATGGAATCTTTTGCCTGGTTATTTGAAACATTTTTTTAAGGTTAAGATCACTGTTTTCCATTAAATCGTTCATTACATTACGACAATATTGTTTCATAAATTAGTGTATTTATGAGAGAGAAAATCGTAAAATAAAGCTTTTTTTACAGAGAATTTTGTTTCATTGACAGTTTTAGACTCGATGGTAACATTTTAAAATATTCACGTAATGAGTACATTTCACGCATTGCGTTTTAGACGAGAGTCGCGACTCAATTCAAAACATTTTTTTAAGAATGTTTCTTTTTTTATAATTTTTTCCGAACAATTATTTTTATACAAATACTTTGCATAGCACATACACATTGTACAATCTGTTTTTAAAAATTATCAGTTCAATATTGTCCATTTCTGTTTAAAATATTTTGTTTTGAACCAAGAGATCTTTTGAACGAAGTTCGAAACTTTACAATCGTGATTTACTAAGATAAATACTTTACCAATTCAAAATTTACCACTTTATGAAATTTCGTTGAATCGGGAGGACCAACAAGAAAAGTGTTGTGATGGTTCACTTTATGAATTTTCGTTGGATCGGGGGGACCAACAAGAAAAGTTTTCTGAAGGTTCACTTTATGAATTGATGTAGGATCGGGAGGACCAACCAGAAATGTGTTACGAAGGTTCACTTTATGAATTTACGTTGGATTGGGAGGACCAACGAGAAGAGTGTTCCGAAGATTTACACAATGATTTTTTGTTGGATCGGGAGGACCAACAAGAAAAGTTTTCTGAAGGTTCACTTTATGAATTGATGTAGGATCGGGAGGACCAACCAGAAATGTGTTACGAAGGTTCACTTTATGAATTTACGTTGGATTGGGAGGACCAACGAGAAGAGTGTTCTGAAGATTTACACAATGATTTTTTGTTGGATCGGGAGGACCAACAAGAAAAGTTTGCTGAAGGTTCACTTTATGAAATTTCGTTAGATTGGGAGGACCAACAAAAATAATGTTCTGAAGGTTCACTTCATTAATTTTTGTTGGATCGGGAGGACCAACATGAAAAGTTTTTTGAAAGTTCACTTTATGAATTTATGTTGGATCGGGAGGACCAACAAGAAAAGTGTTGTGATGGTTCACTTTATAAAATTTTGGTTGGATCGGGAGGACCAACAAGAAAAGTGATCTGGAGGTTCACTCAATAAATTTTCGTTGGATCGGGCGGATCAACATATAAAAGAGTGGTCTGAAGATTCACTTAATGAATTTTCGTTGGATCGGGACGACCAATAAGAAAAGTATTCTGAAGGTCCACATTATGAAATTTCGTTGGATTGGGAGGACAAACCATAAAAGTGTACTGAATGTTCACTTTATGAACTATTGTTGGATCGGTAGGACCATCAAGAAGAGTGTTCTGGAGGTTCAATCAATGAATTTTCTTTGGATTGGGAGAACCAACAAGAAAACTGTTCTGAAGGTTCCAC
Source organism: Uranotaenia lowii (assembly GCF_029784155.1). Lineage (NCBI taxonomy): Eukaryota > Metazoa > Arthropoda > Insecta > Diptera > Culicidae > Uranotaenia > Uranotaenia lowii. The sequence continues at coordinate 33,911,224 of NC_073691.1, read as the reverse complement.
AATGAATTTTCGTCAAATCGGAAGGAACAACAAGAAAAGTGTTTTGATTGTTCACTTGATGAATTTTGGTTGGATCGGGAGGACCAACGAGAAGAGTGTTCTGAAGATTTACACAATGAATTATTTGATGAATCGGGAGGACCAACAAGAAAAGTGTTGTGATGGTTCACTTTATGAATTTACGTTGGATTGGGAGGACCAACGAGAAGAGTGTTCTGAATGTTTACAAAATGAATATTCCTTGGATCGGGAGGACCAATAAAAAATTTTTCTAAAGGTTCATTTTATGAATTTTCGTTGGATCGAGAGGACCAACAAGAAAGTGTTGTGATGCTTCACTTTATGAATTTTCGTTGGATCGGGAAGACCAACCAGAAATGTGTTCCGAAGGTTCACTTTATGAATTTTAATTCGATTGGGAGGACCAAGAAGAAGAGTGTTCGGAAGATTTACACAATGATTTTTTGATGGATCGCAAGGACCAATAAGAAAAGTTGGCTGAAGGTTCACTTTATGAAATTTCGTTGGAATTGAAGGACCTACGAGAAAAGTTTTATGAAGGTTCACTTCGTGAATTTTTGTTGGATCGGGAGGACCAACAAGAAAAGTTTTCTGAAAGTTCACTTTATGAATTAATGTAGGATCGTGAGGACCAACCAGAAGTGTGTTCCGAAGGTTCACTTTATGAATTTACGTTGGATTGGGAGGACCAACAAGAAAAGTTTTCTGAAGGTTCACTTTATAAAATTTAGGTTGGATTGGGAGGACCAACAAGAAAAATGTTCTGAAGGTTCATTTCATTATTTTTTGTTGGATTGGGAGGACCAGCAAGTAAAATGTTCTGAAGGTTCACTTCATTATTTTTTGTTGGATCGGGAAGACCAACAAGAGAAGTTTGCTGAAGGTTCACTTTATGAAATTTCGTTGAATTGGGAGGACCAACAAGCAAAGAGTTATGAAGGATCACGTGATGAATTTTTGTTGTATCGGGAGGACCAACAAGAAGAATGTTCTGAAGATTCACTCAATGAATTTTCAAAAAAACATCCCTTACTAAAACTACCGTAAATCTCATTTTTGCTATTAGTTGTGAATTTTCACTGTTTAAACCAATTAAAATGTTATTAAAAATAATAACAATTCATCCAATAAAAAATAAAAAATAATAACAATTCAAAAAACATACAATAAATAAGGAATTTGATTTCCAACACCATTTACTTAGTTATGATTATCACACAAACTCAAAAAATATTCAATTTTACTGACAAAATAAATCAAAATGTTTCAAATCAATACTATTTCCGGTAGGTCATTGATAAATTATTCAAAACGATGTTCCTTATTCTGCACTAAAAGTTTGCTTTGATTTGAGTTTTTGTGTTCTAATATAGTTTTCTGAGGATGGCTAAAAATAGTAGGCCGAAACGTCAAAAGAATTGTTTTTATTTTATTTCAAATTCAACGAAAAGCCTATCAGCAGTTTTGTTTTAAAATTTGAAATCAACATTTCCGAAATACCAGAAAAAGAATGCAAATCAAAATTTCGAATAAAGCTTAGAACATAACAATTAATGAACAGAAATAGAATACACTTTTTTTCTCAAGGGATTCATCCCGAATACATAAAATATAACACCAGATTTAAAAAAAATCTGAATTTTCAAATAACTGCCAGATCAGGTTAGAAATATTGATTAAAATTGTTTAAAAAAATTATAATGATTGTTATTTATCATTCATCTTAATTAACATTTCTTTTCTTCATTTTCAATTGATGGATTGATAAAAAAAATCCGCTGAACTAAATCTTAACACGATTTGAAATGTGAATTCTTGATTGGGAAAAAATATCCATTCTCAACTTTGGAGAATATATTCAATAGATGATAACTGAATTTTATTTGATGAAATGAAGAAAATATTAAATTTCATTTCAAGTGTACAAGAGATCAAAATCAAATATTAAAGCTTTTTCTTTATAAAATTCTCCCAGTTATCAAAACAAAGGCTAAAAAAGTCAATTTTTGAAGTTCGAAATAATAACTTTATGTATTTATAATGCAAGTTGTTTAATTATACTGACAGAGTACAGATTTCGAAAAAATAAATAAGAAATAAGAATAATGAATTCCAAGTTTTATTGCAAATAGATAGGAACAAACAAATTTAGTTAACATTTTAATTTAACATAAGTTGCTTGTTTGAATAATTTTTCCAACATTCTGAAGATTAATTAAAAATCATGATCGCTTGAAAAACATGATTTAATGTTATGAATATTATTGGAACGTTAATACATAAATTTTCAATCGAAGATTTTCAAGTTTTGAAATTAAACCTCTGAATATTTTGTCGCTTTCAATTGAAATATTGGGTCCTCCAAAGGACAGAAGGTGGAAACTTTGTTTTTCATATGAAAAAATTAGTTTCAAAGGCTTACAAAAAGATTCTGTTTTAAGAACACAAAAATTAAAAATTAAAAATCAAAAACAAACTTATAAAGAATATTTCATAAAACTTAATAATTCGGTTAATTTATTTAAAAATTAAAAGAAAATTGAAATTGAAAGAGAGTTTTTTACATTTCAGAAGGATGTTTTTTTTCAAGAAACTAGTGAAACCATTTGAAAAACTCGATCTTTTTGTCAAAATTTGTCTATGAACTTTAATTTTCGTTCTATGGATTTTATAAGCTTTAAAACTTTTAGTTTTAAGGGAAATCAATCATTGATAAAAGATAAAATTGAAGGATTCCACGTTAAAAAAATGATTCTGAATGGGTTTTTTTATTATATCTGTTTCATTCAAGTAGAAGTAATATTTGAAAGATGATGATACGTGATTTAAAAAAGTTAATCTCTACAGTGTTTAAAAATTCGGGAAAATATCATTACAAATGTGTCTGACATTACTGGATAAAGTTTAAAAAAATTGAAATCATTGAACAAAAATTTTTCAAACCTACAAAACGATTAGATTTTTGCTTTAAAAATATCTAAAATTCAATTTTGTTCAATAGGGGAGACAAGGACATAATGACCACCTTAAGGAAAACGCTTATTTAATCATAGAGAACATTACATCATTACATCATGAATTACATCATTGTTTCGTGTTCAGACCTTCAAAAAGTCTATTGCCTAATTGATTTTACTTTTACTGAGCTCGAACTTTAGAATGGCATAATTTGAGAGCATTTGCTCAACTAGATATGAAAGTGCAGAGTAGAAAATTTACTTTCAACCAGCTCCGGATAAAAAATATACATGACATTCGAAGTATTTCACTCACAAAACTGCTCGAAAATAGCAAAAGCAATTACTAGAGCTTTATTCATATCAGCCATAGTATTCCGTCTCACGACATAACTTGACGAACATAATTCCTTAGATGCCTGCCTCCTGCCTTATTGGATGAAACTTGAAAAAGTAGCTAAAAACGTTCAAAAATGCATTTTAAAATTTTTTGCCAAAAGCTGAAAACCAGTCACTGAAGAGGCATAATGAGAACCCCCCCCCCCCCCCTGGGGCACTATAAGCACCATTAATCGGGGCAAGATGAGCCTATTCTGCCGGGGAATCTAACAGCAAATTCGACTTGATGAAGACAACTGAATAATAGAGCTACAGCTTGACGATTTGGCATATTGGTAAGGTGTCGGAGAGGTAATCAGTAGACTCGAGTTCGATTCCTGGTCAAGGTGATTTTTTTTTTCATTTATCATTCTTGATTGATTTTTGTGATTGCTTATTATGCCCTGGGTGCTCGTTATGACTTACCTCCCGTACTTTTTAAAAATGGGGAAAAGGGAACAAATAGAATACCTCTACAACCTTTTTCGCAGAACTCAAAATTGCTTGAAGTCTTGGGGAAAGTTGATAATAGTTTTAAAACCTTCATTTAAAAATGTTGTGTTTTTGTGTTGAAGGTTATTTAAATTACAAAAACTGTTTAAAAAATGTCAAATTTAGATGAAGGACCACCAAACTAGTCGAATTCGGCTAAGAAAAACAAGAAACACAACACAAAATTTAAGCTGAAATTCACGTCCTAAAGAATATTTTAATTTCACCACGATTTTTTGTAGACCAAAATTTTTAGAAATAAAGGATACTAGTATTTAGATTTCGTTTTGCTAATTCTGATGACCATCGTGAGTGGCTTCCAACTTGTTGATGTATAAATTAAGTATTTGATGAATTAATTTTGAAATAAAAATGGTTTTGAAACTCTGAACTTGTTTAGTTACTTTTCTTGACAAAAATCCAATCGAAAGACGAGGTAGGGTTTTTGAATGTGAAGTTTAGAGTTTAAAAACAAATGGTTGATTTCATTGCATATCGAAAATTTCATTTTAAAATAAATTACAATTCGTGAACGGCATATACAGTGTCGGACAATAGAATAGGACATGGCCGTAGGAACGGGGGGGGGGGGTTTTGGGGGTTAAACCCCCCCCCCCCCATGAGGGTCCATCAAAAGCAAGGGAGGTATTCTACTCTACTCTCAAAATTTTAAATTTTTAATCAAATTTTGAGGATGGAGTAAGGTTCATTTAAAAAAACAATCTTGACTCAAAACTGATGCCAAAACCACGAAAACTAATCCCAGGTTCAAAATTCAGCTACAAATTTTCAAAATTTTCTCACTTATGGGCAGTAATACATTTCTTATTACTCTATTTTCTTCTGGTTCCTTATAATCAAAATCGAAATTGTATTTGTGTTTTCAAATTTCGTATTATGTATCCAGTTTACGATTCTTGATTCTCGGTTCGAATCATCATCAAAAATTGAAAGCATCGTTTTAATTTGGTTTAACATTTTCTTTAAAGTTTGATTCATGATTTTCGAAACTTATACGCATTTTTTACATTAAGTTAATATAAATATAAAAAATAGTTAAAGTTTTTATGTCATATTCAGATTCGAAGTTCATGAACTTTATTCTTATGCTAGATTCAAACACAACAAAGTTTCAAAACAGCGATTTAGATTCATCATTCGAAATTTTTATTTTTAACATAGATTTGGAAGTCGGATTAGAAACACATAATTGAAATGAAGAATACTCATTGAAACCCAAAACATCCGAATTATTATTATTATGGATTCATAATTGAGGGTTTCGAAAAAAATTTCAATTCTTGGATCTAATTCCGAAATTCAGAAAACGATTTAATGAACATTTTAGGAAACGTATTTAAATTCCGAAACAGACTGAAATTTTTTAATTCAATCTCAAAAATTCAGATGCAGATTCAGCTCGTAAATGAGTTCCATAATCAAAATTAATTTATCAAGACGACTTTTTCGGTAAGAATTTAAATTGCTAGAGATCGAAGGATGCTAATTCTGATTGTTAGTTCGATTTTAAAATTGAATCAAAGTCACTTCGTTTGCACAATTCAGTTGAAAATGATAAAATTTAGTGAAATTATAGTTCATTTTGCAAAAAAAGCCATTCAAAGGTATTAATTTTCAATGATAATTGATTGATGATAAAGGAACATGTATCTTCTCTTACAGAAATTGCAAGGAATTCCATATGTTTGACGTATTGTTCAACATTATCAATACTGCAGTATTTTCAAGAACCAAATTTCAAACTAAAATCTTTAACTAGGATCGAGTTAAATCGGATTTGTACTGTAAAATTTTAATCTTTTACTTTTACCTTTGAAAATTGAATTTATTTTTATGATTTTCTTTCGTAATTGAAAGCTTTCTTAAAATCAAAACTTATTGTCAGTTCAAATCAAATAAACCAAATTAAGCTGGCCAGAATTATTTTAAAAAAATGGGAAAAGGTTCGGCCGCTCAAATTTTGTTGAAAAAAACCTGATTTTTGCCGAATACATTCACATTTTAATGGAAAAAAAAAATTAAAATGCAACGGTTTATTTTAAACACCCAGAAATGAAATTTTACAAGCTAAATTTGTTAAAATAAAACTAAACGATTTTTTAGGAAACTGGAAGAGACTGAAATAGGATTCAAAATCTGTTGTGTTCTTCGGTGAAATTTTTTTTATTTTTATTGAATAGTTCTTAAATTTTCCCGGAAACTGACTGGATTTTGGATTGAAAATTTGGAAATAGAATTTCTGAATTTTGCAAGTTTTTAAATTAAAAAGCCCGGATTTGCCCTGAACTTCGGCAATCTTATGCTAAGTTCACCAGATTTTGATGCAAATTTAAGATTTCAACCATCGATGAGAGTAAGTTTCCTATTTTGTGCTTAAGGAATCTTTATACATATCCTAATCATCATCTGAAAGATTTCAGGATGTGTTTTCTAAAGTTTCTATTTAACACAAAAATCTAGTTTCTATTTGACTAAGAAAAAGAACTTAAAAATGAATAATTACATAGTATTTCAAAATAAAATTTTTCTTTTTTTCTTATTCATGCATCGATTGAGTAAAAATTTCATAGAAAAATTGGTCACCAAAACCCCCCCCCCCCCCCATGAGTCAGTTCTTCCCACGGCCCTGGAATAGGACCACAGCTCAATCCCAAACAGAAAGTGATAAAACTTTGAGAAAAAAAAATCCATTTAAGTGCATCAAACCATTTACAAATTGTAAATTCCATTCTTCGAAGAAATTAAAATCATCCGTAGTTAAAACAATTGTCCTTTATTTAAAAATGCGTTTTAAGCATACTTACTGACTAAAATAACGCAACATAAAATAGGACCGCTTTAGAATTCATGGCAAAAAAAATTAAAAAAAAAAGAAATTCATACCGTGATCGATTTGCAGGGTTAGTACTTGGTGGTAGGTATAACCCTTATTACGCATCACTTCTCCCACCCGGTTCGGCATCGACTTCACCAGCTTTTGGCACGTTCTCACCGGGATAGCGTACCATACCGCCTGGATTCTCTCCCATAGCTGCTGCTTGTTTTTTGATTTTCGGTGTACACCTTACGTTTAACTATTTTCCATAGGTTTTCTATGGGATTGAGATCAGGGGACTGTGCTGGCCACTAGACCGCTGCAAAAACTGACTTTTTACTCCCATGTGTTTTTTCGATTCCATTTTGCTCTCCAATCATCTCTGTTAAATATAAAATGATTTGGTTCATCCCTGAATTAGCGCAACGGGTTTTAAATTTGTATGGAAATTAGTATGGGGAAAGTTTTTTTTTCAGATTAAAATCGCTAGGGAAGCGATTTTGGGTTTTATGCAAAATATAACTTCTTCAATGGGTTACTGTATTCTTAAACTTCAATTTTTACTAAGGTTACTTTCAGCTAGATGCCACCAGAAAAAAGTTAAAGCAATCTGTAAAAAAAAAATCATTCATAGTAGATCAACAGTCAAAACTGTCAGCAGCACTGGAAACCTGAACTTGCATGCAATATTTCTAGATGAATTCTTGAATACAAGCTAATGCGTGGCATACACAAAGGCGTTTTTAATCGGGTAACGCAGATAGAAAAAAACTGCAGCACTATGTAGAAAGTAAGATACAAACTTTTTGAGATTATTGGAGATACACGGTGATAGATGTGGTGAAACGATCCCGAAATTCACAACCAAGTTGAAAAATAAGATTAAGTTACGCATGCGGTATACCTTTGCATACCGCGAGCGGTCAAATGACGGCAAACACTTTCCCCTAAAACTCTCTTGTTTCTCGACCGATTTCTACAAAGTTTATAGTTTTGGAAAACTCGTAATGTGACTCAAATACGATTTTCAAACAAAATTTAGCTACAATTATTTTTCTCAAAGTTTCGGAAAAAGGCTATAAATCAGTTATTAAGTACTCGGAAAGAATTTCACTTAGTGCCTGAGAACGCTGCGCTCCAGTGCAAAGCCAAATCTAGGTGCTAGAGTAGTCTCAGAAAAGGCAGATTGATAAAAAGCAAAAAAAGAAACAGCTACCTTTGAAAAGTCGTCAAAAATTCTGTGTTTAAGAAATCTAAAGATGCCGAAATGTCAATCACGTCAAATTTCCAGTTCACTTTACAAGAATTTTCTACTGTAACGAGAACAGCTTTGATGGTTGATTTAATAAAAATTACGATTTTGACACCACTTTTTTACATTTTTATTGGCCATGATCTTAAGAAAAAATATTTCCATATGTGTAACATATAGCTTCTAACTTCAGCGTTCTCAGACACTAAGTGAATTTTTGTTCGAGTAGTTAATAACTGATTTATAGCCTTTTTCCCGAAGGCTGTTTTTTCGATTTTTTTTTCTTCAACTTTGAATAACCGTATTTGAGTCACATTACGAGCTTTCCAAAACTATAAACTTTTTAGAAATCGGTAAAGAAACAAGAGAGTTTTAGCGGAAAAAATATGACTACTCGCGGTATGAATAGGTATATAAAAAATGTCGGTATGTTTAGTGTTAAATTTGCAATTGATCATCTGAACTTCATTTTTGGGTAAATTTAACACAATACACACAGTATTTGTGAATTAATGATAGAAAACACGATAAATAACGCATTTTTTTTAGAAAAAATCAACTTTAGTTATTGTTTTGGACCTGATTTTAACATTTGAAAAAAAAATCATTTCCTGTGGATTCTGTGAATCAGTGAAAACAAATGATTCAAGAGGTTTTTTACCGAAATCGATTGAAAATTATGTAAGTTATGATTTTTTTCAGTGTAATAATGGTGCGTTTTCTCTAAATATTATCACCATAGTGTAAAGTAAAGTTACTAAACTAGTTAATGAAGAATTCAACATTATAAATCTTCACATGTTAAACGGACTGACTTTGGACTTATTTCTGACCGATTTCGGGCCGATTCGGGACCGTTTCTTCGATCTGGGAAGGAATAATTTGCATGCAAGTTTTCAGCCAGCGATGCCATGAGTGAAGTAAACTCGTCTGAGTTTTTAATAAATATTTTCTAAATTCCAAATATCTTGGTTGTGTTACAACTAAGCATCATAGTACCTTCACATCATTTGTAGAGATTAATTCGAGGAATAGTATTCAGCCTCTTCTTTATTTTTCCGAAGTTTCTGTAAATCTGTAGCGATTTTTGAATAAAAAAAATTGATTCCCCATGTAATTCTCCATACAAAATTAAAACTCGTTGCGCTAAATCAGGACTCAATGTATCGCTTCCAAACTTTACGGAGATTTTTGTGTGTGAAAATCCCGTCAAAAAATGGTATGGGAGTTGTGATAACTTATAAATTTCAGATTTCCTATACAAAGCCTGCAGCGGTCTACTGGCCACTCCTTAACGTCTACCTTATTATCCTGGAACCACTTTTGAATCGTTTTAGCGATATGTTTGGGGTCGTTGTCCTGCTGGAACTGCCACTTTAGGGGCATCTTCCACTCGGCGTGTGGCAGCATTACTTCCCGAAGTATCTGGGCGTAGAAATGCTGGTCCATAATCCGGTCGATCCAGTACAAGGGACCCACCCCGTACCAAGAAAAGCACCTCCACACCATGATACTACCTCCTCCATGTTTGAATGTTTTATTTGTATACTGGGGCATATACGCACAGCCTAGTGGGCGATGGACCCAACTCTTTCCGTCCGAACCGATGAGGTTCACTTTGGTCTCATCCGACCACAGCACATTTCTCCATAGTTTCTCCTTTTTCGGATCGACCTTATCGAAATGATCCTTCGCATACTTCAGCCGCGCCTTCAAGTGCTTCGGCGTCAGCATCGGCACCTTCCGGGGACTTTTTCCTCCTAGTTCCTTCTCCGCCAACCGTCGCTGAACCGTCCGGGAACTCACAGATAAGTTCAGCTCGTCTCTGATCTGCTTGGACGCTTTGAAAGGGTCCTTTCGCGAGGCCCGCTTGATTGCCGAATCGTCCTTCGGCGTCGTTTTGCGGGGGCGGCCGGTGAGTTCTCGTTTGCCGATGCTGTGTAGCGCGTTGAAAACGAAAGTTTTCGACCTTCCTAAGTAGTCGGCAATCTCGCGTTGGCTTTTGCCAGCCTTGTACAGATTCCGGATGATCGCTCGCTGGACCTCCGTGCAGTGCTGTGCCCGACCCATCGCTTTTTCGCTGAAAACAGAGTAGGAGGAAGGAAATCTTTATTTTTGGTTTGTTTTCATGATTTACATTATTAATTTTATGAGAAATATTTACCAGGACACAAAAATGGACAAACAACACCGAAAACAACACCTTTTCTTCAAGTCTAGAGCGCTGAAAATGCCGGAACAGCCGAACCGATGAGCATGGTCTTATTTTATGACGCGACTTTTTTCACCCTCCGACAGCTTTCTGGTCGAGTAGCACAAACGGGTTGCTTTGATTGCAACAAACGTGCAGTATACAAAGATGGCATACTACAATAAGTGCTTGCCGCTAGGTGTCGCATATTATTGGATTTGAATTGGCAGTTTAAGGGTGATTTGAATATTTTGCATTAGAGCGGTCCCATTCTATTGTCCGACACTGTATGTAGTTTCGAAAAATGGAATGTCTCAAGCGTATGATGATTCAAGACGAATTTCCGCCGGAGGCGAGGTAAATTTCTGACTTGCTTGTTAATACTTATTTAACACCTTTTAAGATCAAGTAATTCCCCGTTACTAAGTTTAAAATTTTACTAGCTAAAAATCTGCATGGGTTATCGTTTGTACACACAATTCTATCAGATTTTTTTAGTTTTAGTTTTTATTAGAATCATCAAAATATTTCACACTGTTTTGTTATCAATAATTATGATTTTGAAATTTTCAGACATTTGACGGTCGTCATACAATTGTCCAACTTAAGTTATGTTTCGAATTTTTATTTTTCTTAAATACAGACTTATAGATTTGAATGCATTGATCTTCTGTTTTCATGGATAGAATAACAGAAAATAAAATTTTCAATATTTTCAATTAATTCTCATATAAACTGTGTCTTCAATTTTCAATTTAACAGCATATTTTAAATCAAATAAATTTATTAATTTAATATGTTCATTGACACGTGCGGCGAGATGAAACGCTAGGTAGAAGAATTTGTAAAGGCATGAAGAATAGGCGGATAGGCAAGCATCAGATGAGCTTCGTAGGATAAAGTTTGGATAGGTGTTGAAACTGTAAGTCTAGGGCATTTTTTATTGGAAAGCATGAAAGTGTGGTGGTACGCCTTTGCCGTACAACAGACTACTCTGTATAGGAAGCGTGATCGACTTTTGATCAACACATTCCTAAACACAGCAGGCCAGTTGGATTGTGTACTGTCAATACACAGTCAGGCCAGTACACAATCCAACTGGCCTGCTGTGTTTAGGAATGTGTTGATCAAAAGTCGATCACGCTTCCTATACAGAGTAGTCTGTTGTACGGCAAAGGCGTACCACCACACTTTCATGCTTTCCAATAAAAAATGCCCTAGACTTACAGTTTCAACACCTATCCAAACTTTATCCTACGGAGCTCATCTGATGCTTGCCTATCCGCCTATTCTTCATGCCTTTACAAATTCTTCTACCTAGCGTTTCATCTCGCCGCACGTGTCAATGAACATATTAAATTAATAAATTTATCGGCGATTAAAACTTATCATCAATAAATTTATTTTACATTTATTTCCCCTTCTTTTCCAGTACCTAACGAAGCAGAATGGCGCCCTGCGGGAGGTCAACGATTCGCGCATGAAGATCTACGAACAGCTCGAGGTCAGCATACAGGACCTGGAACGGGACAAGTACAAGCTAGCACTAGAAAACCAGTCGGAGAAGAAGCATGCCAAAACGTAAGTTCTTACGGAAAATTTGAGAAGCACTCACTCTGGTAAACACGCTCATTAACCTTAATCGGGCGCCGCCGGTGACGAAAGTTCGTTTTTCTCAAAAAGAAATGCTGTAAACAACTGTCAATCACGCGCCGCCCCAAATATACTTCGTCAAAAAATTTACACCTTTTGACCCTCACACCTCACTTAATGGCTTTTCAAATTCTCAGAGTGAGAAGAAATTGGAAACAGATGCAAATTGCCGGTTCTGATTGAAACCGTTGGTTTTTTCGAACGGGTGTGGTTATTTTTAGAGCGACGCATTCCGTTCAAGTACATTAACAAAAACGTAGTTGGCGTAATTTTTGCATGATCCGTAAACATCTCATCAACAGGATGAATTTTCTTATACGAGTATGACGTTTTTGTTTCTTCTACCCCTCAAACAGCCTCTGTCGAAACATCGAAACGTTGGAAGCGAAAGTTGACGAGCTGACCAAAACGCTGGACGAAGTTCGACGGTTACTGGACGCGGAACAGAAGAAAAACGAACGGTTACAGAGCAACTGTGGCGGTGCCAACGGGAAAGCTGGCCGGGGCCTAGATGGGGTCCTTCTGCGACAGGTCAACTCCGACGGTGACGATGGAAACCTCAGCGGACCGGATGAGGACGAGGTAAAACAGACTTAAGCATGTTTTCGATTGATTTTCTAAAGAGAATTTTCTCCTTCCAGATTACCGAAATCGACACGAGCAAATCGGAAAATTTCTCCTTCGCCTTCCGGGATCAGTCACATTCGACGGATGTCACCGATGGAAGTCATCTGGGACATCAGAGTAGTTTCACAACGGCCAGCAGCCAACCGCCAACCGACTTGAACCTCGCCGAGGAGAACGAAGAACTGATCCGGATAATGCAGGAACTGGACAAAACACGGAAATGTTTCATTGCGGAACAGAACCGAGTGACGGAACTGGAAGAACAACTGGCCGCCATCGCCCAGGAAAACCAGATGCTCCAGAGCAAGATAGTGCAAATCAACACCACCGAGGAGATGAAATCGGTGCACGAGGAACTGTCCATCCTGGATGAAGTCAGGTTAGTGCTTCCTGTTTTTTTTTCACGGTCGCCATATATGGCAATATAATTCAGTAAAAGTTAAACCTGTACCTACTGTTTCGAAAGATTTAAATTGAAACTCAAAATTCATGACAGTCGCCTTGTATGAAGAATAAACTCAACAAACTTCTTCACCATTTCCAGACAAGAGCGCATGTGTACCCGGTGCATGGTGCGCGGTTTCGAGGATCGCCACGACGACGAATCGATCATCACCGGCACCGAGGACGACGACCGGAGTCTGATCGATCTGATCCAGAACACGGACGGCCATCATCATCCGCAGCTGTACCAATCGACGGTGACCCTCAAGGTGATTACTGTCCGCTTTCTAGGCTTCCTCCTCAGCAAACTTCCCTCTGTGCGCACTATTCTCGATGAGCTATCGGTGTTTGCGCTGTGATGTGTGATGTGGTTTAAGTAATTCGCGCCCTCCCATCCCGTCATTTGCCCTCACTTGATTGATAAAAAAAAATCTACGCTTTTCCAGTTCCCACTTTCCTGTCGATTTGGTTGCACACAAGCTTTGGTCCCAATCACTCACCAACTCTCCCGAAATCTGTTCCGTAGATTTTTTTCTTCTTCAAAAATTTAGTTATTCGAAAAATGGTGAAAGTTTGAAATCCCCGCCATTACCGCTGTAAATCGCTTATAACTGCTTTATCAAAAAAAAAACCAATAACCATCAACAAACATCCTCCAAGTAGAAGAAGCTTTTCGGTGTGCGCGCACATTTATGATTTTTCAAATGGACACCTGGTTGAAGAGAACTCGATTGATCGATCACAAGGCGACAGGGCTCACGTAATAGTAATACGAATTTGGTTGGTTGAGAAGCTACCCCTAGTAAGTGGATCGGTTCATTTTTTTTTACTTTGCTTCTTAAAATTATCAGAAAAAAATACACTATCTAGCACTTAAATACTAACACCAAGCCTCAAAGGAAAGTATTCGACGCTGTTCTAGGAGCTTTAGACGTAACAAGTAGCTACTAACAAAAAATCTTCAGAATCTACCTTAGAGTTCGTATATTTTTCTAGTAGTTTTTTAAAGTTTATTTTTCGTCTTCCTTGGAACAATCGTTTTTTTTTTAAATTGTATGTGGCAATGTTCGATAATATTTTGTAGTGCATCTGGTAGAAGTATTTTTATTCGTGTTTTTTTATTGAAAATATAATATTATTCATTTATCCTTTTCCAACGACAAGACTATTTTCTTAAGTTAAGGTTCAAAGTCAGCTGCCTTGGCTTAGATGTTAGAGCGTAAGTCTTCTAAGACAAAGGTCAAGAGATCGAATCTCGATCATGGCATACATAGTACTGCTTCTGGAGGTTGGCGGTTTTAGCATTGAAGTAAAGCATGCTAGCCGCCCCTTCTGGAAGTGCCTAGATATGGATGGATTTTTCAAGGGAAAATAACGTTGCACTTAGGATCTCTAGTGCGAACTAATGTAACATAAGGTTGCACTTAGAATTTAACATCTGCTAAGCCAAAGTTCACCTGCCACTTATCAATAGTGACAGTGTACCTGGAAGCACATAGTAAAAGTAACTAATCCGGGGTAATGCTGCAAAAGAACCACCTGATGGCCTCTCCCCAACAAAAAAGTTAAGGTTCAAGAAAAAAAACTTACTTCTCCTTATTCTGGAACATTGGCTTTTCATAACAAGCTAATTATGTGTATTTGTGTTTATTTTCATCGTGAATAGGGCTCTTGCTACACATACATACAAGAGGTCTGTTGGGCACACATTAGTGATTTTTGTTCACAATTTCGCTGAATTTCAACTGGAATGTGAATTTTTTGTGTCAGTGAGTATTTTTCTAACCATAAACTTAATTCTTACACATAATTCAAACATTTGAAGCTCCTAAGTGGCGATCCAAAATTGAATGCTAGGATTCAGATTCATCATTTGAAATTCAAATTTTAATACAGATTAAATATAAATAATTTAAAATAAGAATTTAGATACCACCAGAACTACAGAATTCAAATAATAGATTCATGAATGAGGGTTCAAAAACGTTGCTCATAAAATTCTGATATGGAATTAAGATTCGGAAACCATACATTACTGAAATCGTAAAGAAGTTCAGAAACAGATTGACGGTTCAATTTTTGAATTCCGATTTAGAATTCAGAAACAGAATGCAGATTCCCAATTCAGAAAAAAAAAATTAGCTTGTTAATAAGTTTTACGATCAACATAAAATTGTTCAGAAATTCAAGAGATCATAAACTTAAACATTTGCATGTCAATTTATTTTTCAGAATTCAACTTTTTTCTTAAAAATTCACAACACAAATATAAAGTAGAATTTGAGTTCATTTTCTAAGTTTTGTGTTTTGAAGAAAAACGTCTCAAATCTATCAAAAACAATCATCCAAAGGGTTTTTATTTGGGAATTGATTTTTTATAGAAAATATGTGCTGTTAAAGAAACATGTAGGGGAGAGTGGGGTATCACGGGCCACTTTTAATATCTCAGATGTGTGTTGAAATAAAAATCTCGAACCAACTGTCATCGTCGTCGCTTTGCGTGAGCATATATTTCTATATGTTCTTGACTTAAATACGCATCATACGCTTCTTTTATTTATCAAGCTAAAAAAAGCTAGAAAATTTTACTTTCATAATTGAAAATACACCCGCTAATTGCATCGATGGGGAACCTTAAGTTCATAACAAAAATATGCTCATACGCTTATGTTCTTAGTTTTTTCATGATCTTTCACGAGGAAAAGGAATTTATGATGAAACATCAATAAGTCACACAAACGCAACCAATTTGCAAATCATGGCTTGTGGGGAATCGTGGGCCACACATCTTGAATCACCTATATTTTTATGTTTTTTACACATTCAGAACTTAAAATACGTTTTCCCTATCTATAAATTTTTCTTATTGCAAATGAAGAGTTATGAAAAATATTTTGTCCATTAAGGAATTTTGCCAAAACGTTCGCGAGCCAGGTTTCGAATCTATGCGATCATACACAGCTCTCTTTTTATTTCATCATCTGAAATTGCTTTAAAACAACGAAATGAATTATGAAATCACAGTTTTGGGTCCATTCATAAACTTTGCATGTTATTTGGTCAATTTGGATTTAGTGACCCCCACCATTTTTCAAAATCCAAAGAATATTGCTTTTTTAAAACAGTCAGAATTTGGGGAAAATAACTTATTAAAATTTTTTGAAAAATACCTTTTGATACCCTGAAAATGTAGAAAACAATACCATTTTTTATTTTCATTTTATCTTCTATAATAAAGAAGTTATGGAACAACGAAAAAAAATGGCCCATGATTCCCCACTCTCTCATACCTAATCTTCACCTAAAAAATTTGCACCAAAATTAAATTTTTCTCGGTGTATTGTTTAACATTTTTGATATTCCAGTTTTTTAAAAGCCAAATTTCAAACTAAAATCAAAAGTTTGGTTTAGGTTTGCATCAAGCAATTTTGATCCGATAAATTTTTATCTCTTACTTAAAAAATGATTTATTTTTTTTTAGATTAAAATATTTATTTTTTTTAGGAAATTTAAGGCTCTCCTAAAAAACTTATGCCTAAATCACATAATTTTGATCTACCAAACTCATAAACAAATTCAAAAATTTGAACCATCCAGATATTGTGACTGAAGGTGTCATTATAAAAAACTAGCTCACTTTTGAGGTTTAGAGAAAATTTTCTAAAGTTACGATTCAATACGAAAATTATGTATTTAAAAGTACCTACTTTAAAATAATTTTTAATATATCTAGTTACAAACAATGTTAAACCTAGTAATAATCTAATGGTATTACTTATCACTTTAATTATAAAAAAAAATCTTCTATGTCATTACAAATTGTGTGCTGATATGAAATATTCTTAAAAAAAAATCAATTCAATTTTGTTTTGTGTACCTTGTCCTTCTAAATCATGGGTGGCCAAACCATGGCCCGCGGGCTACATTTGGCCCGCTGCTGTCTTTTTGTGGCCCGCGAAGCTCTTTTTAAAATAACCATGTTCTCAGAATCGAATTTTTTTCTTGGTTCATATAATTTGAATAAAAAAATTCATAGATTGGACTTCATTCGAGAAGATAGTCGATGGAATCCCCTTCATTTGATACGCTATAATTTTACAAAAAGGTTATTTTCTCTGAATAAAGAATCACTTACAATTCCATTGAAATAATTGAAATTTTCAAAATTGCACAATATTGACACATTCACAGGGGAACCACTGCCTATTTTTAATAATTGATTTTTAAAGATTGTGGCGTCTTGAATATATATAATTTGTCAGATTTTTTTTTCTATCACTTCTAAATTTTGTGATATAAATCGTGTAAAAAATCAAAAATTTATCAGTTTTAAGTATAAATGATCTTCCATAACTAATAAATAAATTTATAAACCTACGTGGAGACTGAAACCAGATTTTGTACCTGTTTATTATTCTTTATTCAGTCACAGATTCAGATCTTGCTTGTCCATTCGTTTCAGAAATACGCTTAAAGAAAGATTTTTAGAACTTGAAATAGACTGTTTCTAACATCATTCAAGAATGGCTTTGAGTGTTTTATATTGAAGATTTGAACTCATTTAACAAATTCGTTGCAAACTGTGAAACGATTCGAATTATTCTTGATAAATTTCAAAGATTCAAATTGGCTTAAATATTTTTTGAAATTCCGTCAAATTTATCGTATTTTTGCAGGAAAATTGACAAAAAGAAAACTACTGTAACCTTTTTCTCAGATGACAAAATTATACGCGGTCTTTTGAAAGCTGTTCATTGAATTGGAATTTTTTTTTTCAAAATCTTTGAAATGTTCAATAGTCTACCAAAAAAGTACACAAATTTATTTAATGAATTTTTCCCTATTTTTAGGAGTTATCTAAAAAACAAAAACAAAAACATACCATAGATTTATACAGTGGTCTCCACAGTTATTTGAGCGTTGTGAGCTTTCAAACGGACTCTATTCTCAATTATAAGGAGTTTTAAGAGCCTCAGGAAAACAGATCATATCAAACTTTAAAAATTCTTGAACCACATCCACATAAGACTGCCCCAAATGACCCAATTTTTGAAAAAGTTATACGCTGCAGGCTAAAATTGATCATGGGCCTAGTACAAGATCTCATGCCAAATTTGGGCCAGATCGGACCACGGGAAAGGGTCGCTCAACGAGCCTGAAGTTTGTATGGGATTTTTAGACATTTTGTGCGAGAGGAACATGAAAAACACAGGAGCTTAGGAACATGACTGGACGGTTTGTGATGCCAATAAAAAGAATCACCTTCATTCTCTATCAAAAGAAAGCTACAGCTAATATAATAAAAACGTGAGAAAAATGTAAAAGGACTTTTTTCGAAAAATTATCATTTTATTGGCATCCTAAAGCGTCATGGTCCATGTGTTTTTCGATCCCAATTCCCAATTCGGATCTAATAGATTATCAGACTTCAATAAATTTGTTAAACAAAATAGAAATAAAAAAATTCAGTAATGTCAGAAATACTTGTAATGATTTTTTTTTTAATTTTTAAAAATTGTAGAATTTGATTTTTTAAACAATTTTTCCTCTAAAGTTCGGCTAAAAATTATTGTTTGATTGAATGGACGAAAAATTTGGATTTCAAAATTAATTAATGTTTAATGCTTAAATTTCATTTTTAAGCTAATTTCTAATTCAGAATAAGAAACATCTTTGAAAACTTTATTAACGACTTCCGAGCAAAAAAAGTATGGATTTGAATATTTGATTTTGATTCATTTTGAATCGTCACAGTAAAATTTATTATTCACTCAAGTCTGTGTCATTATGTAGGAAAATAGTTTTAGAAACCAAATTTCTTACTTATTATGCATATTTAGTATTGTTATTATGTCTAGCTTAATTTGAATTTTGAAACATTTTGAAACCTTTATTTATGCAATCTGTGTTCAATATGCTTCTTAAAGAATTTTTTTAACAAAATACATTTGAGAAACGTTTTTTGGGCTGCTATATGCTCATTTCTGGTTTAAAAAATTCCAATTGAAGAATGAATTTCAAATTCCGTTCGAAAATTTTGAAATATGTTAAATTTTAAATAGTTTTTCCAGTAATCAAAACTATATTGGATTGAATTTGAATGCCTCATGTCGACAGCTAGTGTTGAGGTGAGCGTTGAACGAGACAAGGATCTTCAATTCATATTTATTATTATTGCAGTTATTATTTGTTGCAGTTATTGGTTTTTTTTTTGTTTTTTTAACGAAAATGACAAGCACCAGGACGGTTATAGGTTCAAATTTCCTTTCTGAGCTTTTAAAGGGCTTATTTGACGTTCCAGTGCCACAGGGCTCGTTGGCTTTTGAAAACATTGTATTCGGATAATAGGGCTCTTGCACAGTGCATTAGTATAGTTGGGCAAACAAAAGTGACAGCTTCATGTAAATTGAATAGGACTCGACGAGAAAAAAGTTGTTTTTTGATAAAATTTATGAACAATAGCAAAATATATTAGTTAATGAATAGAGCACGTTTTTGATAAGCCAACACATTTGTTAACTTGTTTGAAAATTTTATTTCTGGTTTCCAAAAACTTATGCTGAGAGAATGAAGATTCTGTTATTTTTTCAGTGGAAGCAGAACACAAATTGCTGATAATGCTCGCTAAATTTTGTGACGGAATGTATAAACTTCTTCCTCTTGGTTCAAAATCCTGTAATATAGATTAAAGTCCGTAGTCAAAAGATCTGATGAAATCGTTTCAAAGATAATTTCCATTATTCAATTTTGCTCTACTTGGTTTCGTACCGATATTCTATCTAAAATCCACAAAACTGTTTCCATTAAATGAGCAGATGATTTTAAAATAACTATAGGGTATTTCGGAGTAATAAAGCATGGATCACTACAAATCTGGACGCATTAAAACGGGTCTATCTCGGAGCTATGTAAACGAAATAAAAATGTTTTGTACTTGAAATGCAGGGTTTTTATTGCATTTTAAAGGAAAAATAATAAGAAAATTATTCCGATGTTGTATTGATGAATTTTCGAACTTTTGGTTGAGTATCACTCATTATAGTTTGAACACCCTATTCGCTGACCTCAGCGGCCATTTTGTTCCACAATCTCTTCATCTCTGTTGCTTCCCGAGTCGTCCTACCATTCTTCTTCATCTTCTGCTTGACAATTGCCCAAAATTTTTCGATAGAGCTGAATTGAGGGCAGTTGGGTGGGTTGATGTCCTTTTCGACAAAATCCACCCGTTGGCCCAATACCACTGTAGAACCTCCTAGCTGTAGTGGCAGCTTGCCAAATTTGGCGAAAACTTAACTGGTCCTTTGTGAGATCTAATGTACGAAAAAAAAGTTTTTCAGCCATTCCTCCTTGTAAATTTCGGAGTCCATGGTCTTGTTTTTCACAAAAACCGGAATTTTTCGTCCGCAGCTGCAAATACCTTGCCAGATCAAACACTTTCTTGCACACTTATCAGCAAAAACGAATTTGAAGTTGCCGGGGACATCACCATGACCAGTGCAGTGCACCACTGCAGTGGCTTTACATAATTTTTGGCCAGAAAGCTGCCCAAAATCCACCTTCACGTACGTTTCGTCATCCATGAGGATGCATCCGTCGAACTTCGTTGGAATCTTCTTGTATAACTTGCGGGCACGTCCTTTGGCTACTAAATTCTGCTTCAATGTCCGGTTTGGTTGCTTACTGGTCCGATAGGATCGTATTCCTTCGCGTAGACGAATTCTGCTGACGGTGCACCGGTCGGCGTTGAATTTTTTTTGGCAATGTCATAGTCCGACTACCCTGTGTTTTCCTTGATCGTTCTCAACACCTTCAAATGCAGTTTCTGATTCTTAGGTCCACTATAACGCTTGGTATGAACCTGCCGATCTATAGTACGCATCTCACGGAAACGTTTGAGAACGCTACACACGGTTGATTTGACAATTTTTAACGATTTCGCGATTTTTGAACCCGACCACGTCGGGTTTTTGACGTGGGTGTTCAAAATTTATTTTCATCTCGCGGCTTCCATCACGTGTAACTTTTTTGAAACAAAACGAATCGTAATTAAGTTTTCAGCACTGGTAGAAGAAACATTCCTCTACAAAGTTCTGCCAAAACATTCCAGATCCGACAACTAGGAGCACTATGGTAAAATAAATAGTGCGTCCAGATTTGTAGTGATCCATGCTTTATGCACCTGCTAAGGGAAATGACTGAGTAAGCGGAATACATATGCTGAACACCCGAATACATTGCAATATTTGCTTCGAATTTCTATCTTCTACTCATATTCTGTCAATAATATTACTTTTTATTGTGAAAACTATGATAATATTTGATTTTTTACAAACGCCTTTAAAAGTAACCTTTGAAATCATTGGATGTTAAACCCCTCAGTGTAGGCAAATGATGCTCCAAAACATTGGATCAAAACGACTCAAAAACAACACAATATTCACAGTGAAAATAAATTAATTCTGTAATTTGATTCGGAAAAAAGTGGAAAAAATATTTTTTTCAAACTTTTATCTACACATTAAAAAAAACAAGTGGTTTGTTAACATTTCTCTATGAAAAAATGAAAAAATTTGAAATTTTCGACTTTATTTTGAGCTGTGTCAGTTTCAATTATATTTTTCTGATGCTTTTGGTGACAAATTTAGTGAACCGATTCGATTTTCAGTGCACGTTTTTTTACTAAGATCCGATTAAAAGTTATAATTATTGTGCATCCTAATGATAATTTAGGACTAAGCAAAGAAGAAGATTGATATATCATTTCGATAATCGGTAAGTATTCACGGAAAACTGCACTCCAAAATTTAGAATAAATCAAGTGATTTTGTCTACATCTTACCGAACAGCAGCTTGAGAGGAGGGCGATTTGTCCATCAATTGATGGGGGCATTTTGATCGAGTTTTTAAAATTTAATAAATCTTCAATCTATCATGAAATAACAATTAACCACAATTTTTTATCAATTGATAGTTAAAATATATAATTTGAACAATCAATAAAATCAAAGGTGAGGATGGTTCAAGCAATCATCTTGGTATGAAAGCCTATTTCATTTGATCATTTTTTACAACTTGAGTGATGGATAGTCATCATAAAATTTGATTTGATTGTTAGTCGTGTTCAAATGAATATCTGGTAATGGTTTTTTTTAATTACAAGGCATTGGATTCCAAAAACACATTTGTGTAAAAAGAATACTAAAAACTTCGCAAATCTCTAAAATTTATCAAAATATAGCAACTGGCGTTTTACCCCGCAAGGGCATTATAGACAGAAGTACTCTAAAACTCTTTTCAGAAAAGACGCTAATATTCCAGGAAAAAACAACATTTTAGTTGAATTTTGCTTTCGCCGCATATAAAAACCTCTGATGTGTGCCTAACAGACCTCTTGTATGAGTGTGTAGCAAAAACACTATAAGCACTGTTGTGCGGCTTAAAACAGTGCTAAATGGTTTACTGCGTAGGTTAGAAGATGAAAATTTTGATCATCCATACTGCCCTTCTACGCAAGATTGTCCCATGTGGAAAAACGAGCAAGCGAGAAAAACGCGATTGAAATTTTGATCTGTTTTTCGGATTTTCGTTAAATTTATGGCTCTTCCGCACCTTTCATGCATATTGTTTTTGTAGTTGGTCAATTTACATAGGAATCTATACTTACTTTTTGATTTTTTCCTCAAAGCAGAAGATAATCGTCAAAAACGCTTCGTGTGACACTTTTGCGTAGAATATGAGCGTGTGTTTTATTGTTTCTATGGAAAAACTGTCACACGAGCTCTTTTTTCTTCTTTGTTATTGTGCGGGAACGGGAAGTATTTTAAAGTTTTTCGGAAAAAAAATTATAATTGAGCGTTCAAAACTATAGATAAGATGAGTGCATTATTGATGCTGAAGGTTTACGGTTTGGAGTCAAGTTTAGAGAACAGTGACAGACAGTAATGACGATTTCCTCGTATTCAATGACACCGAAATCAGAATTGGATCAGAACGGTTCTTAAAATGTTTTTTCTAAGTTTAAGGATGATCCAAATGAATCCGATTCAAGTGTTTTTTAACTTTTTTTAGAACCATGAAAGAAATAATCAAGGAAGATTCTACGCGGAAGCGCAATATTGCGCATCGATTAATTGTTTTTCTGTGGATGCAGGAAGCATTGCCATAGCCATATTATCTACAGTATCCGAAAATATGCTTATTATAAGGAACCAAATATAAGACAGAATGATGGATCTGGACCGGAAGTGGAGAAAAAGCTTTCACTGAAAGGACCCCCTTTCCCTTGTCCATCCCTGTGACCTTCATTCATAAAAAAATACATTTAACGTTCAACATTGCAGTACAATGTGTCACTAAAGCGATTTTTGAGGAATTCTGTTACAGCCGAGTTGTTTTTTAAGAGTTTTTCTCAGTGGGACATTCTTGCGTAGAAACATCAACATAGAGACAACCACCTAGATGAAAATTTCGTAGATGTTCAGAAAAAAGTATACTTTTTTGTGTTTGTATTCGAAAGATAACACCATAATAAGCAGTTTCCAGCAAAAAAGTGAAAATGACCCAAAAGTCACATGGGACATTCTTGCGTAGAACGGCAGCATATCTTTGCAAATCTTTCAATAACGGCAAAACCTATGTCGAACATTGTCATTGAAACTTGCAGATAAGATCATTAACTACAAACGAATTTCCTGATGAGTATAAAGCTCCCGTTCAGTTATGAGAAAAAATATGAATTGAAAAATATATATGAAAACCACCGCTTAAAGGTTCCAAAGTAGGAAGACTACCCCCAACCTGTATACACATCTCAGGTGGCGATGGAAATTCCGTGCTTAGTGTTAGTAAAAGTTTTTTGTTGTAAACATTGTAACCAAGACAATTTGTGACGTCAGTTGCATTTTCAAACAAACAAGCATCATCGTTGTGCCAGTGAAAACTAGAGAATAAAAATCATTGCCAACTGCTGTTTACGATTCTCGCCTAGGACACATAAACATCCTGGCAAGTGACGTAGGCTTTGTTTACCTTTTTACTTTTTGAATAATGAGTTCTGTAATAGTGTGCGTATTTGTTCATCACCTTCTTTGTACCACATTGGACTACCCCTACCTAACAGTTAGTTGTTTTCTGTTTTGCGGGAAAGGAATTTGTTTGTTTTGTAGGGGTTTCCATATCAACAAAACTCTACTACACGTGGTTTACCGGTTGTTTGGCTGTTACTCGAGTGATGGAATGCCAAGCGTTCCGATGCCGTTTCATTGAAAAATACAAGTGACTAGCAACTATCACTTGCAGTCGAACAAGTCTATAATCGATATACGCATTGAAAAAAAAAATGGTACAGAAACCAACAGCATCGAAACTTAACTTTTTTAACTTTAATCCCTGAGAAAAAAGGAATAAAAAAAAAGAAACTTAACTTTTACTATAAAATTCAAGGTGTCCACTGCCCACATTCAAAACTTTCGAAAAGATGTTACTAAATTCATGGAACGTTTTTTTTTATTTTCTTAAACCTTGACGGTTTTGGTTTGGTTTGGTTGTTTAACAAGATTTTCAGAATAAATTATGATTTTTTTTGTAATTTTCACACTTCGAAAATTTGAAGGTCTTTGTGGGTCGTCTTAGATCTATCCAAATAAGCTAAAATTATGTCAGTATTGTTTCACCATTGATTGGATCAAGGTTGAAAAGAAGCAGCTAGGTTTCGTGATTGTTGAAAACTAAGGGCCACCCTAGTGTGCAAGTATCGTGTATGCGATCAGAGGCGGTTTGCTTCTTATCTGAACTTCTAAACGTAACAGTGGGATTACTTCAAGTGTCTCAAAGCAGGAACAGAATTCTGAACAGTCCATGTATTTTGAACTAGAGGCATACGAATACAATAGAATATTTTTATGGAGTTTTATTTGGTGAGTGGATATTATAACGCTTGATTTGGATTATACCATTTAAGAAAAAAATTGTTCTGTCTATTTGCTCCTAAGACTGGCTTTTCGAATGTGCATTATATTCCTCTGCTATTTTTTCTTTGGTAAGCCAAAACTGTTAAGAACCAGTGAAATCAAATCAAATCAAACTGTCTGAATTACATAGAAATTCATGTATCTTTTTGGTTTTTTTTTATGTTGAATGGAATTTCAGACACGCGTCCTATTGAAATCCGAAAACAATAATCACATGTGTGCGCACGTGCATGTTTCGGGACCGGGAGATTATTCTATCGAACTTTTTAGTGGTATCGGCCTTCAACCTATACTTTATTAGAAATTCTAAGATGAAACATCCTGACACAATCTCACCCCCACTGATTGAATGCAACCCACTGTCATCACATAGTCAAATCCAAAACACATAAACACAAAAACACAGCTTAAACGAATGACAACATTGTTCAAAAGTAATTTCGAACTAAACGTAACTTCCCATAGCGTCATCTGCTAGCTCAACGTAACGCAGCAGTTGTAGTGTAATACAATAATACTCTCAAGAGCCTCATACATTGTAAAAAGATTTGTGCAAACTAGATTTTGATCCAAAAAAAATTTTACGCAAACTTTTGTGCAAATGTTTGTCAATGTATGAGGCTTCTTTGACCCGTAGAAAAATAGCTCTCTTACACAGTAATATAGCTCATGCTCACAAAAAAAAATCACAACTGCTCAAAACGTGTTCGTAGACCAGCTCTCATCCGGCGAATCACCGACTGCAAGTCCCGCTCCGCTCATTGTGTTCTTTTCTTTTCTTTTCTACTTTCACAAAACTTCATCGTTCAACCCTTTGTGTTGTTTTTTGCGCACCTCTCACGACTTTCCTGTTCTATGTGTTCTTTTGGTTATTGTTTTGGTTGCTCTTTTCTCTCCGTGTGGACACTCTTATTTGTTTCTTGTTTTGGATTGCTCTTGTTTTACGTTAGTGTTCTTTCCGGTTGCAAAGTTTTCCTCAACCTTTCCTATCCCTTCTTTTCGTTGTCCAGATTTGTCTTTCACAACACACTTCGGTTCTTTCGTTTTTTGCTTATCATTTCTTTCTTTCTCTCTTTTCCTTCTCTCTCCCCCTTATCTGTTTTCTCCCGTTTTTCTTTTTTTTTTATAGGCCCAACCATATTGTTCGATTTGTGCACACTCGACCAAATATCTGCATGAGTTGCCGGTCAATCTGATCAAATTGTTCCTTGAGCTGTGGCTCGCCCTGGTGCGCCGGTTTACCATTCTCAAGTGGATTCTGAAGTTGTTTCAGTGGCCCGCGCTGCTAATTTATCGCATGATCAGCTTGCCGAGCTACGATCAGTTGAACCTTATGTAAATATGAACACACATGTATTGAGTTTTTTTTTCTCTCGAAATTTTGCTCAAGCTATTCTTTACACAACACCAGACACTTTCACTCACACCGAACATAACAAGAAACTTGGTTAAGAGAGCAGGGGATTCTAACCAACACAGTTCTGTATTATATTGAAGACAATCAAAACAAACACAATCTATTGCATGATTTTGTCTATCCAGCTTTTAATCAGCTGCAATTGGCTGCTTAAGAAATGTAAGCAGCAACAGGGAGCATGCCATGAAAACACACCACACTAAAACATAACAAGAGCCATTCAAGAGACTCTCTTTCAATTTTTTTTTATTGTACAATATTTTCTCTCTTTTAAAACAAGTGAAATGGCAAACAAAACAATCATAAATCAGTAGGCGTCAGGTTTAAAAAAAATCAAAACACACAGAGAAAATACTGAAAGAGCCTACTAGTCCAGTGCCAAAAGAAAGAAAAACAAAAAAACATTTTTTAGTATAATTTTGTTTCTGTAACAGAAACATGAACACAAAATAACGAACAAATCACCTGCAAAAGTCAAACAGAAAGTGCATTTCCTAACCGTTGAGTTCAAATATTTTTAATCAACTTAGTTGTACAGTTATTTTTTTCTAGATTTTTTTTTCACCTTAAAAACGTGATGGTACTTATTACTAACTTATTATTAGTATAAAACATTAAAAGGGAACGTATGAATGAGAATGAAAACTAAACAAAAGCCTAGCCGGTAGTTGCCTGAATTTGTTCGATCAAATGTGATATCGTTGCTTAGTTGTTAAGTCATCCTAAATAAAAAAAAATCCTAACCGGTACTAGTTAGATGGTTGCAACTATTTGTACAGTTTTATTTCAATTTCAAATGACATTCGTTTACTAGACAGTAGCTATTTTAGTGTCGTTTAGTTATACTAATACCGATTTGCATACAACATATTAGCGTTAATTGTGTCCTGTGAGCCCTAACTTGTAAGTAGCCTGAAATATAGAGAGCAACTTTTTGCTGAGTTATCCGAGGTAGAACGCATTTTCGTTTGTACATAGAAGAAGAAAAATATCAACACCGTAAATGTCCAATCGTAGAAACAGTCTTTTCAAACATTAGAAAACCAACGGCGATGGTGAAATTTCGGACAACACCTTAATGCTCACACAATTTGAACAGTTTAACTTTTTAACAACTCCCAGTTCTAAATGAACGGAAAGTTTTTTATATGGTGGGAACATCATTCTCAGAAAATATTGTGATTAGTTTGAAAAAAGTATGACAGCCGGAGTAAAATAAAATATCTCAATTTTTCAATACTATATCTGCAAATAAGAACAGCGACAAAAAAAAAGATCGTCCTCGAGAAAAAATTTACACCTACCTGATTATTACCCGAGCAGACTTTTATGGCAAAATTATAGCAAATTTTGCTATCACGCCCTGAGAGCCAAGTTTGCTCTCATTTTGCTTGACATAAGGTGGTACACAGCAAAAATGAGAGCATAAATTTTCATACTTGGTTAGCAAAGTGATACCAAATTTTGCTAAAACTGAGACCATAACTACACCTTATTTTTCGACAGCTTGGAGAGCAAAATGATGCTTATTCAAGGCATCAATAGAATTTCCTTTACAGCAAAATTTGACATCAATATGCCCTCAAAACATCCGAAATATGAGGAATCGATTGGGCCTCAAAACAAGTAAAAATTGGTATCATTTTGCCAATCATGAATGCAAGTTGTTGCTCTGCTTTGTACCACCTGAAAACAAGCAAAATATAAGCGAAATTGATTTCAAGGCGTGATAGCAAAATTTGTCGTTATTTTGCCCAATAGCTTTTTCTCAAAAATATTGTCTAAGGTCAATCGAAATCTAAATTTATTTCTTCTTTCGAGATCAATACTGAATATAATTTCGCCTTTTCTTATGCAACTATCAGTTTAAATAAAATAGATCAACTAACTGGACTCAGTGATAGATACACAACAAAAAACGCCTTAATGTATACTATTCTTTATTTTAATTTATGAATTGGAATTGGAATTAAAGAATGTAGCAAGTATGTGTACAATCTTATGTCCAGCAGAATAGGAGCAAATTTTACTCTCAAGCCGCGATAGCAAAGCAATCTATAATTTTGCCCTTAAAGTATGCTCAGGATCCGCTGAGAAAGAAATTAAGAAATTCATCGACAAAAGCATATTATTCATTAAAATGTTAAAAGCTGGGAACAAGTGAAGACGCTGGCCCCGGATCGTCAACAGTAGAGGTATTTTACCACGGTCTCATGCGCCGAAGAATCGACATGGGACGTTAATAATTCAAGTAAACTTTCATAGCAACATGGATTCTTCAACTTTGTACACCACACAAAATTTCCATCGAACGGTTTCGTGTATGTTGAATGTTGAGGGATGAATGACTTGAAAAAATAAAAATCAACCAAATAAATAAAAAAAAAATTTGAAAGTTGAATTCAGAATATAAAAATATATTCTAAGCCAGAAAGCGATCATTTATTCGCTTTCTCATTTTTCATTACGGGTATGCAAATAGGATCGGTGTGAATATCGCCTAGAACTAGGCAACTACCAACACCCACCTACAAGAAGCATTGTAAAACAGTAGGATATACAGACTGCTTTCGATTTTGGCAACACGCCCGTAATTTTTATGTTGTCAAACTTGAATGTTGAACAACCCGAAGGGGGGATTTAAAAAATTTAAAAAGCTTTTTTTTAAGAATGTAGCAACAAACGCTTTGCTCCTCGGCGATTCATTGCAAATAACGCCTAGTCTTGAAGGGGTTCAAATAAGAAGCAAAATACATTTTCTCGATCATTTAAGTGGTTGATAACATTTCGTCAGCAAAAACGATTATGTGATTCAATTCAGTTATTGCATGCTACCAAAATCATTCTGCAATGCTACCAAATCATCACTATGATCAATAGTTTGGACACGAGAAAAAAAGAAAAAAAAAGTTATTATACAAATGTCTGTTCAGTGGTATGATTATATGGATTGTTAATTTTCCTTTTACGAAACATGGGTATGTTATAAACCAGGCATAAACAGTGGCATGCGTGCATGCAAGTTCAAATTTTATCAAAAAACAGGCTATGTTTTTACCTTTCATTTCATTTCATTTACCAAATGTTCTTCAAATCAAACAAGCTTGCAGCATTTACTAAAGATTATATTACTTTTACTTTGCAGAAACAATATTAAAATAAAATTAAAGTTTTAACTTATGGTCATAATATATTCCAAACTAATTTAAAAGTTTCTTATCTAACCAAGCAAAAATTAAAAAAAAACATACACTTACTTCGACTTTCCGATCTTTCGGACATAATCAGAAACATGCATTCGAACTGGCTATGACAATCTCGTCTGGCAACTGGTGCAGGTACGTTAAATTGTTCCGGTGGACCATTAAATGAAACATCGCTTGGACACCAAAGGAAATGTCTGCAATCATTAAAATCAAAATTATAACGTTTATCAGAAGGAATAAAAAAAATCACTAACCAGCGCCACCAGTAAATCCACTTCCGGAAGTCAGCACCTCAGTTTTGGATCTTCCGGACGCTTTCTTTGTTAACACAAATTCGGTTTCACTAATCCGTGTTTTTCCGTTTCCGAAGTTCGCCATCTCCATCTGCGTGTACAGTTACAACCGGGATGAGTCCAAGCGGCTGTTCAAGTGATTTAGCTCCGGAAGGGCCAGATGTGGGTTTTTACCTACTTGTTAATCCACGTACATCTCGAAGCACTTGCGCGAACAGGTGCGAACAACATTTCGAAACAAAACAAAAATTAAACACAAATGCAACAACTGTCAATTTTTGTTTGTTTCTCTGCACGCTGATGAATTTGAACTCAAAATAAAGACAATAAGCTTTGCAGTGGTAAATAATCAAAATAAGTCAAAAATATCGTGCACAGACAGAGTATGCACAGGGCCAATGACATAGTGAGTGCGATGTGATGCGATGCGGCGAATGCGATTCAATGCGGTGAATCACATTTGATGAAAATGTATGTGAATCGCTTAAACCTGACATACTCAACGCGGCAAAGCAGTTTTTAATTTGTTCTGCCATCTGAGTTCGCATTGACTGCGTCCGTAAATTCGCACTCAATATGTTATCGGCCTAAAACTTTACTACACACTGCGATATGAATGCAATTTGTTCAATCGCGACTATGAAATATTGCATGAAAACTAAATCACTTCTAAGGCAAGGGACATTATTAGAAGCAATGTTTGAACACAGAAAAAAGGTACACTTAGTATGGAAATTTTAGTTAAAAATTATTTGGAGATTTTACATCAAAAGTTAAATTATTTTATACATTGTGAAACTTTCTGTTAGGTACATACTTGTTTAACATACGTTCCATTGATTTGAAAAGTATAATTTTAAATGACATGGTATTTATCGGTATTGACTTGAACAAACAATTCCTAATAAAAAATCATTTCTGCGAGAAGCTGAGTTGTAACAATTCTTTCCTAATATTTTTGGAACAAATATTTGTTTTGACAACATTTAAATCTTGAATGGATGACTTTTTTAAATGAGAATAGCAATTATAAAGTCAGTGTAATAATAATATTGTAATTCGTATAACACAACTGAGCAGGTTTAAAGCCGTTTTTATGTCTTACAAAAGTAATGGTCCATAAAAGGTGAAAAATAATTGTTGAGATTGTTGATTTATTTCAACACGATCTTCAAAACATTTTTCATTGCAGAAAAATGTTTGAGATTAAAAAATTTGTTAGAATTTTCAAATCTAAAGAAATTATAGCGATTTTTCAGAAACTACCTACTTTTTTTTAAAAGAAAAAAAAACATAAATTTGACTTTTGCGATTTTATTGCACATTTTCTTCAATATCTCACACATATATTGAAATATCGTAATTAAGATACCAAGGGCTCGTTTCCTTAAATCTCAAAAATACTTTTCGTGTTTCCGAGATGTTTGAATTTCAATTAGTGTTGTAATAAATAAATGAAGAACACTGCTAACACTGTAAAAGAAAAGCACATTATTTTGCTGAAATTTTGCTATTTCAGGTAATTCGAAAAAAACCAAATTTTACGATCGACATTTGATAATGCTGTGAACTCCTAAATCTTAATTTTTATTTAATTCTCCCAAAACTTTATTTTTACTGACTTTAAATCTTTTAGTAAATGACAGCCTAATGATGCCTAGTTTTGCTCTCATATATACATAAACAGCTCATAATGCTATAATTTTGCTCTTGGTACCTCTTTTTGTACTCTGTTTGCTGTCAAATAAAAATAATTGAAAGCTTAGTGATGCCAATTTTTGCTATCGTCAATAAATGAAAAGCAAATGGTGCTATCATTATGCTGTTGATACCCTATTTTGCTCTCGGTTTGCTTTCGATTTGGGCATCAAGGTCTGCTCGGGTATTGTTGAAGCTTCCTGTATTTTGGAGAAAACTCTACTTAAGAGGAAACTCTACTCGTATACGAGACAATCTGTTAACTGCAGAGTGAAAAGATAACTTGAAAGGGTCTATTCCACCAGGGGTGCCAGGTGGTTTTATCAAAAACACACACGGGAAGCAAAAAATCAGGATTTTTCACCACCTATAGATCTATAGAAATAATAAGCAGCTCTGCTTATAAATAAATAAAGGCAAAATACAGGTGCTCTAAACGCCTTAATTTATGCAACAGAAATGAGCAGCATCTTGCCAGGCCTGCAGCAGTTCATATCGAGAAACACCATCTAAATATCATCTGAACCGAAAATCACCATCGGATTAGTGGGTTTAACTATTTTAATAAAGATTTGTTCGATGTTCTAATAGCTTTGATAAAAATTCGATAAAAATTCAGATGTTTATTTTGAAAATCAGGACATTTCATATAAAAATTCACAAAAATCACGACAATTTGAGAGTTTTTTAAGGAATCAGGACGGTCTCTTGAAAATCAGCAGCTTTATAAAATTTTTGGCCAGGAAGCTGCCCTAAAATCCATCTTCGTGTACGTTTCGTCATCCATGAGGATGCATCCGTCGTACTTCGTTGGGATCTTGTTGTATAACTTCCGGGCACGTCCTTTGGCTACCAAATTCTGCTTCAATGTCCGGTTTGGTTGTTACTGGCCCGATAGGATCGTATTCCTTCGTGGAGACTAATCCTTCTGACGGTGTACCGGTCGACGTTGGATTTCTTGGCGATGTCGTAGTCCGACTACCCTGTGTTTGCCTTGATCGTTCTCAACACCTTCAAATGCAGTTTCTGATTCTTAGGTCCACTATAACGCTTGGTATGAACCTGCCGATCGATAGTATGCATCTCACGGAAACGTTTGAGAACGCTGCACTCGGTTGATTGAGCATTTTTAACGATTTCGCGATTTTTTAACCCGACCACGTCGGTTTTTAACGTGAGTGTCCAAAATTTATATTCGTCTCGCGGTTTCCATCACGTGTAACTTTTTTGGAACGAAACGAATCGTAATGAAATTTTCAGCACTGATAGAGGAAACATTTCCGAACAAAGTCCTACTGTCAAAACATTCCAGATTCAACAACTAGGAGCGCAATGGTATAATAAACAGTACATCCAGATTCATGGTGATCCATGCTTTATCTCTCCTCTGTACGACTAAAGGCCCGATCTCTCCTCTATCGACTCTAGATCTGGCCTCTCCTCATAATGACTCTAGGTAACCTCTTATACCCCTCCTCTTGTTGATTTAAGGTCTGATATCTCCTCTTGCGACTCAAGACTCCACCTCTTATAGTGAAGACTCGGGGTTGACCACACAAACCTCTCCTCCTGAAGACTCAAGGCCTGACCTTTTCTCTAATGACTCGAATCCCGACCTCTTATCTCAAGGATTCGAAGTTTGCCACCTTTATGCCCGTCGTGTTCCGATCGAGAGTAGCTTATCCTAGACTCTAGACTCGCGCCTGTCACAGCACACGCGCGGGACTTAACGCAACTACTCTGATTATTCCCGACGAAGACGTCATCTTACACAGACTCAAATAGTTCACCCGGCGTCGAGAGCCACTCTACCCGTGGGTATTTCCGATCGTAGATTAACCCTTTCCCAAAGATTTCCACTGCAAAGAAGGTAAAGTCTTATCAGCTTCGATCGTTGGAAACCGCACTTCTCAGATACTACCCGAAAAAACGTGGTGTAGGGTCAAGTGGGGTAATTATGAACACGGGGTAATTCCGAACAAGTGCCATACGCGCTTCTGTGGGGGATGAATGAACACAAAAAGTTCCAAAAGTGGTAGTTTAACATCCGATTGATAGCTGTAAGGTGTTTCCGATTTGTTTTCAAATCATAATGATATCATTTCAGATGTTTTGAAAAACCATAACCTCGTGAAACGGAAATCGTTTTGGACAGTGTTTAATGTTTTGAATATCTGATCATAGGAAATCCAGCTGGGATGTTGTTAACACATGTTTTAAATCCAGTTTTTGATGCTCTGTCTGAATTTTGAAGAAATTTTGAAAAAAATTATTCGCACTTATTCACAGATGAGTGTTCATATTTACCCCATAGTTTTCGTCCTATGGGGTAATTATGAACACACCTTCTTATACATTTCCTGACATTTCTAATGCATTTTAATGGTCAAATGATTTATTCATCAACTTAGGGGGCCATTCACTAATTACCCAAGCATTTCCAGACCCCTTTCCCCCTCCCTCCCCTTGTAAGAAATTTCTTGATTAATTTTTTTCAAAATTGAGATTCGGATTTAGGAAAAATAAAGCTATGCCAGTTCTTTTCAGTCTTTGCAAAAATCTTTTGAACCCATTTTTTTTTAAACTGAAAATAAAATTTCAAAAGTGGAAAAAAGTGAATAAAACAGAAATTTTGAAAAAAGCTCAATCCGTAACCAAACTTAAACAAGTCTTAATTTTGTTAAAATAAATAGTGAGCAAAACTTGCTTTTCGTTGATAGAAATAAGGCAGTCAAAAGTTTTACCGGTAATACCAAAACCGAAAACCCGTATCCCAGGAAAAGTTCTCTAATACCGAATACAGGTTTTACGTGCTTCCAAAACCAGTTTTTTTTTGATAATTGATAAACATTAAGGTTATAAACCAGACTTGAAGAAATGTTTAATTAGACTAAAAATTAAATTCACCATTTGTTTACAAAAGGTTTGCTGATCGAGCTTTTATTCATAACTGTGTGAAATTTAACATTATTATGAACTTTAAATCTCTGTGGTCAACAGTAAAATATATGAAAAACTTTGATAAATTTAATTGGTTAATAAGTCCACAAAGCAAAGATCAATTTTCCTGTATGTTTGAACAACGTGCTGCTATTCAGAACAGAAAATAATAATTGTTTATATGTTATATTCGGATATCAAAGATCCAAAATCTATTTTTTTGCAGTCTAATTGTTTACTTAGATACTTTTTTCAATGTTAATTCAAGCCTACCCCTTTTCCGATACTTGATAGATACTTTTTTCAATGTTAATTCGTTCGAATATTTTTTTTTAATTTGGTTCAAAATAAACATCTTTTGGTTGAAGATTTTCTCTTTCAGTTTGTTGAAGAAAACTTCGGTAGTACTTCAATTTTTTTTTTTGAAAGAATAGAGTTATTTATGTGAAATTTCATACAGGTGATAAAAAAATTTATAAGTGTCCATATTTTCTAAAACTGTCGATCATATAGAACTGACAAGAATTGTAAAAAATGACTGTTCACTGATCCAAGAAGATTTTAATGAATGTTTTTGTGTAACAACCCTTTAAAAATATTTTCGAATTTCCTGTATATGTATAGGTTGCAATTTCATGATACCTCGCACGTACGTGAAAAGCCTAGCCCACGACATTTTGGTGAAGACTTGATGTTTGCTGCGCAGGACATTTCAAACGGATGTAAAAACTATCGAGTAGCCTAACTCGTCTAAAATGTCACACATATGGAGAGGTCCTATCAAATAAAATGTTCTGTAAAGTCATAAAGAAACGGAAAAAAAGTATCCAACCAAAACGTAAAAGGTGCAACAAAGAAATTGAACTCTTGAAACAAAAGATAGAAAAATATCATTTAGAAAGAACACTTAATAGCTATTTTTCTATTGTTTTACATCTTAATTTTGATTACATTTGTTTATTTTGCAAGTTTTATACATGAATTGGATTGAGTTTTTATAAAACAATCCATTTTCTTGTTACTGCTAATAATTTTCATTATTTGGTGTTGAATTGAGATTTCCTGTCACCATATAAATCATATTGGACAAGTCTCGGGGTAAATATGAACAGAGTTTGGGGTAATTATGAACATAATTTTTTAAGTAAAAAATCACCATACACTGCTTACTATGGATAAATGTAACGTATAACTGCTGTTACTTTTCAAAAATTGTATACCAAGTTCGTAATCCGTGTTCATAATTACCCCCTAGAGAGTGGGGTAAATATGAACAGACGGGGTAATTATGAACAGACGTCCCAAGGATAGAGGTTGCGACCAAAAAACAAAAGTTGTTCTACAGAATGATTAAGAGCACTGAAACATTCATTGATGGTAGTTTTTCAGAGTTTGTGATAAGAAATTAACATATGGTGGCTGTAAGTGTGCCAAATGAAGAAATTTTGTTCATAATTACCCCACCTAGCCCTACTTGCGGAAACCGCTATGCAGAAGATGTTGCCTCTTTTGTAGCTTCAAAGCGTGGGGTCGGACGCACTCTACTCGACAGCCCCTCCGTCGATGAGGTCAGTCTACTCCAACCGTTGTCCTGTCTTCTTGAATCTCTTTGGATGGCAACCCTAGGATTTTTGGCCGCAGCTTGTTGCGGCACATATTCGGGACTTTGAACGCTACGACTCGGATGTTTCCCGATATTGACGACATCCTACACCGCCTTGAGAGGCTCGCCTGGCATCGAGAACTTTTCTACCCGTGGGTATCCCCCGACGGTGGTTTACCCCCTTCCTACGAAGTTCTCTGCGAGGAAGGTAATGTTTTATCTACGCAGTTTCCCCCGTAGCACTCTCAGACCCTCCCTGGCGGTGGGGTATTCTACACCCGTTCGCGGCGCATCCATGACCTCCACTATGCAGAAGATGATACCTTATCTTAGTAGCTTCGATGAAGGGACCGGACGCATACTACTTAAATGCTCCCCGGCGATGAAGTCATCCTACATCAATCGCAGACTGCCGTAGACTCCAGCTCCTCGACAGGGCAGTCATGATCCGGGTGATTCCATCGCTGACCGCATGTCAAGTTTTGGAATCCGTACACATCCTCTGCACTACGTTGTCTACTATCGTGTTGGGGCGACAGACATACTTGCGTTAGTACGTCCCCCGCAAACATGTCCAAATCCGTAGTAGTACTTCATAAAGCATCCATGACCAGTCAGGAATTGCGTCATATCGAAGTCCACTTTACCGTTTCTTCTTCCGATCCAGACGATGGATCCACCTTCCTCTCGCCGAGCTGTCCCACAGCTGCTGCCAGTTGCACATCGAGTCCTCGTTGGCGTGTCTTTATAGTCGTAACGATAGACATCCTCCTCGAGCAAATCCGAGATGGGCATGACGCTTGCCACTACGCAGTCGGCTTCAGACGAGATGGTCAGGTATCCACTGATAATCCGCAGGTTCATCAGCCGCTGAACGCTGCTAGGTCTCTTCAGGTTACACTGTCTTCCTAGGGCCTGCCTTCAGGCCGCCGCTCCGTATTGCAAGATTAACGTGATCACACTTGAAAGTATCCTCCCCTTGCAACTTCGGATTGCCGAGGAGTTCGACATCATCCGTGTGAGTGCGGCCGTGGGCATTGCCGCTCTCTTACACACGTAATCGACATGACTCTGTCGTCGATCATCGCCCCTTGGTACTTAATAGCGCGCGTTTAAACATGATATCAACTGCAATGGTACCTGTATAGCTATGTGGTTTATCTATAGGTGAGGACAAACAAAACTTTTGTATTAGTTCATTGTATCGATACAGTTGTTTAAAAACGATTGTGACGTAACGCGACGCCATCACGGATTCAAGTGTTAAACGCCCAAATCTA
Source organism: Uranotaenia lowii (assembly GCF_029784155.1). NCBI lineage: Eukaryota > Metazoa > Arthropoda > Insecta > Diptera > Culicidae > Uranotaenia > Uranotaenia lowii. The sequence continues at coordinate 33,873,967 of NC_073691.1, read as the reverse complement.
GACATGGAAACTTACTAGAAGTTATGTTCGGGATGCAAATAAAGTTGTTTATTATTAAGAAGTCAATACGTCGCCGTGCTGCGTCAGATAGAAAAAGCGTTAATAAAAGGGTGCTTTGATTGTGATTTATTAAATTACATGAAACTTTTTTAATGTCGTCGGTGAATAGCGACTTCAACGTCGAGGCGCTCATGAATTTTTATGACGTAGCAATCAAAACTGACTCTAACACTTCTGCAATGGTAGTCTTGTCCCTACTAATACATAAACCACACAGCATGTATGGTACACGTGTGTCAGACGGTATGGCGGATATTACGCATGTAGTAAAAAACGATGCACGGCCGAATTGATTCAGCGAGTGAGTGGCTAGTAAGGCAGTAAGTATCTCACTAACTTCTGATACAACAGGTAGTGAGCATGAGTGATCGTCTTTGATGCGAATCAGCTCTTGCTTTTGAATCGGGTTTTCATTGATATCGTATCGTCGAGCTGCCGACTCTCTTGGAAACAATAGGCAGCAGCACTCGGCTTTCAATTTTTTCAACTAGAAACGTATCATGAGCGTTTCTTCCGAGTGGTTTCCGGAACATTGGTCCTTTGCCTTTCTCATCTCTTTTTTCTCAATTGTAATAACAACTGTTCCATCATTTGCGACCGACCGTGGTCTAGAGGATAGCGTTCAAGTCTTCTAAACCAGAGGTCATGAGATCAAATCTCGGTCATGGCATACTAAGTACTCTTTCTGTATGCTAGTGGTTACTAGCATTTGTAAGATGCTAGCCATTATATCCTGGAAAGATGTACGACTTAGAGTTAAGTTCTCAGCAGACCCCGTATATCAAAGATATCTCCTGCGAACCGTCTTCACTTGAGAGTTCAACATGAGTGAGATGTTCAACTGAGTTTTCAAATCCACTTGCTCACAGGCAAGGTTGCCAATGTGCCTGATTTTTTTAGATTTGCCTGAGTTATTGAGGCCCAGCCTGACAACTTGATAAACCCCCTGTTTTTCCTGATTTTTGGAAATAAGCCTGATTTTCCCTGATTTTAGTAAATATGATGGAAAATGGACATTGGTGGAGGTTTGGATTGATGACCAAAAAAAAGGTCCTAACTTCGACCAAATTTCCGTTAAACCAGGGGTGAGCAACCTTTTGAACACACGGGCCAATTTAAATTTCAAATCATGTCGGCGGGCCGCACTTAAAACAAAATTTTCAAATTAGCAAAGCTTCACGTCAATTTTTATAACCACAAATTTTTGGCGTAAACAAATCTGAAAAAGGAAAGATAAAACGGATTCACACGTTTATAAACAGAAATTTATTCGATTTTATTCGTCATCACTTCCATTTAGAAATCCTTTGGAACTTTCATAGTGATCACAAGATTATGAATAATGAATATTTAAAGAAAACTCCGTATCTCTAGCATTGGACGTTGAAACTCTAATTGATTTTCTATGATTATTTTTCACAATTAAAACTTGTCCTCAATGCCTAACTTTTTTTTCTCCTATAAACGGTTAAAACCCTATTTTCTAAATTGAAGTTCTGTATTGGATCATTGTATTGAGATGTTGAGCAAAGTTGTGGAAATCACAGAGAAATTTTCAATTTTACATGGTTTTAAGCAACTATCCTCAAAACTACATTCTTGATTCTAGAACTATTTCCAGATTTTTATGATTTTTAATATTATCCATTGGGATTTCTAAAGCTATATAATGGCTTTGGTAATGTGAAATGCGAATACTAAGTGTAATCACTCAATTTATCGATGTTTTTCTATCATATTTCTGAAAAAAGCATCACAGATAATCGTCAAAAACCTTTTGGGTCGAATCACAGAATTTCAGATATCTACTGTTTTTTTCAAAAACTAAAAATTTTTGTCGGTATTTTTTATGCCGGCTGATTCATGTTGCTAAAAAGTCTAAAATCATTCACCTGAGCATATCTTTTATCATGCAACTTTATTTTTGCTTGAAACAAAAACAATTACTTCAATAACGATTTTTGGCAGCTCTTCCGACTCACTTTAATGGATTTTGATTTTCAAAGTGGTAGGAGTCAAATAATTAGGGAAAATGTATCCTAAAAAACTCCAATATTACGTTATGCCAATAAACAATATTGCATTTATGCTTTAAACAGAACATATTAAATTCTTAAAATGCTAGAAAAAAAGTTATCAATCCGGATGATTGTGGGGCAAATGCAGATAAGTGCATATTTGATAAGGTTATATAAATTTTCCTAACAATTCATTGTAGAAAAAAGTTGAGGCTTAAAAATGTGAAAAAGCTTCGCGGGCCGCACAAAAGGGTCTTGCGGGCCACATGCGGCTCGCGGGCCGCGGGTTGCTCATCCCTGCGTTAAACCATGTATCCTGATCATATGTCTCATGTCCCTGAATTTTGAAAAAAATACAACCCTGCGCACAGCTATTGATATGCGTACTGAACTTGCATATCGTAAATGTAGTCGAATCTCTACTCTCGGTTTGTTTTCAGAGTTGCACTTTTCTAGACGCGATGTGCAAGTACAAAGCACACTTGCGTCTGAAATTTTGCACACAAGTTGAACTCAGTACATGTTATCGTGAAGACTGCCTGTTGCTTGTCTGAAATGTAGTCTTCAGTCGGACTGTAAAAACATAACCGATAAGGGGACTATTAACACGTTCGTAGCCATGGGACCCGTATTCTGGTGACAGGTGTATTTCCTGGGAAGGCCCGTCTCTGAAAAAACGGGTGACGTTCTCTTACTTAAATCAGACGCTCAGTTTCGGCCAAGCGTTGGAAATCTTGTCGTTCTCTCTCTTGACTTTAACGCTCCGAGAATTTCTTTTGGCGCGACAAGTAAAACTACCAAAATCGACCTAAACTATATGTAAAGATTCTTGTGTTCGGAAAGTTATCAGTAATCAATCATGTCGAACAATTTCATGCAGAAAAAATGGATTTTTTTAATCGAGATGAATTTATACGCCTTGAGAGCGAGACTATCCTGAAAATAGCACTCTCCATAAAAAATGCAATACTTTGGCAACGAAATGTATGAGGAAGTTTTGGCTAGTGGTTTTAGGCACAGTAGCCGTCGCCTGTGGCGTAAAGAATAGCCTTCAAGTCTTCTAAGTCAACGGTCGTGAGATCGAATCTCGGTCACGGCATACCCGACATTTGTGACATTTGCTGAAAAAATATCGCGGTTTGATTTTGAAATCTGGCTGAAAGAAGGCCTCCAAAATTCACTAAGAAGCGTGTCTTCAACCTTTCATCGTCTTGATTTGAAGATTTTGTTCAGCAAATGCCATTAAATGTCAACTGACGGATTCATTAAAAAAAGACCAATGTCTGGCCTGATGTTTGGCCCCTACTTTTTCCTCTCGTTGTTGTTTGTTTTTCGTTTCAACTGTCCCGAACTTTATCTCCGGCTTGCAGTCCTCGCCGTCGCATGCTTCAATACGCAGAACCAACCATGAAGTCTGCGGCGCGATCGAAATTTGTCGTACAAAATCCTTTAATGAGAATTCTACCCAGACAGTCTTTTGAGATGCTTCTTCAATGGTCAATCGACCACCACAATATTAAAGATTTGTTTCAAACTATTCGTGATGTTTTTGGAAATTTCCGTAGGTACTCAACAAAACCCTACGAGGACCACGTCAAAGCTCGTTAAACAGATTTTTGACGGTCGCCATGGTTAGCGTAGATTTCAATTTCCTTTCTTCAGTTGGCTTCCCTTAAATAAAAAAAAGCATTAAGCATTTTTCCATGTTTGTGGAGCTTGGATGTAGATTATTTCAATTCCACTGATTGGGCTAATCAACGAGTCGAGTGATTTAATGAGACTTGACTTTTTGAATCACTCGATTCTAACAGACGAATGTAGCAATTTTTAGAAACTCACTCTTAAATCGAAATTTATTTTTCAAATTTTAATTTGTGTTTCATCCGAGCTTGGATTTTTCTTCAAAACCTCAACTGAAGTTTGGCGAGTCACATTACTCATAATAAGCTGCAATCTTTGAACTGTTTCCAAAAACATTTGACGAACTTTTCGTGAAAAAGGTTTTTTTTTATTATTAATAGAATCTGAATGACTTTCCCTATTTTTGTTCCTGTTTACCCTTATTAAGTGTCTCTCCCATTTTCCATATTATCCTCTTGATTCCTCTGTGGAATTCGGATTGTTATAAATTTATTTCTCCGAACTGTTCAATTATTGTTATACACAAACATTATTTCAGATTTTAACCCGTTTTAAATCTGTGTAGTCCTATTGTAAAATTTGATCCTTAGAAATCGTGTACAAAATGTATCATAGAAAAAGTTAAATAAAAACTAACGCTTTGTGGATAAACAGTAGATTTTCTGTGTTGTTGTCCGGAATTTCGCCATCTAGCAAAAAAAAAAAGTAAAACTCAGATCCCCCAACTCTCAAACGTCCAGGTCCCAACAAGATCGCCATCCTTCCTACCGAAAAAAAATGAACAACACTAACGTTCCCTTTCGTTCCAGATTAATTCTCCTAAGCCAGATACCTTGGATCTATCGGGTACTAGTTCAAACAATCCGTACCGGGAGCTGGTGGAAAAATATGAAGCGCTGCTGGAGGTCCAGAGGAGTTCGGTGATGATGCGCAACAAGGCTAGTGGCGGCAACGGTGGAACCTCTCCACCTCCTCCAGCTAATGCGCCTAATGCGTCTTCAAATGCTGCCGGTGGAGCCACTTCCGGTCACGGTCACCATCAGCCATCGCTGCACGAGGAACTGGGATCCGGCGATTTCAGTTCGCTGAACACCAAGTTCACCGATGAGGATGGTGCCAGCAGCAAAAAGGACGACCAGAGTAGCAATGGAACCAGGCGCAAGATTGGACTGCGTACTCCGACGGACTTTTCGGAGACGGAAACGACCAGTTCCGGGTTCTCGGATGAGATCAGCAACAAGGCTACGCAGACGGACGAGCGCCCGAGGAACTTTTTGTGCACGATCGCCGACGGCGAGGACTGCAAGTTTAGCATTTACGAGGATCAGACAGCTATTGATTCAAGGTTCCGATTTAGTCCCTCTCATCGGGAACTGTTCCGGGAGATTTTTACCATTCTGAAGAAAGCGGCCGACAATCGGGACGAAGGTGATCAGTTGCCGCTGTTGGACGATCAACAACCTGCTGGAGGGAAGACGAATGCTCCTAAAGTACCTCCGGTGACTCCGGCCAATGAGGAACCGCCGAGTGAGTTTGGAGACGACACTCAGAGCGTGATTTCGTCTGCGGTTTCAGAGCAATCGTTTGCCATGTCCGAGTGTATAACAAAGTCTGAACGGAAGAAGATCGAAAAACAGGCAAAATATGCGGAGAAGCACGGTGAACAGGAAAATAAGCCACCGGTTGGCGTGGCCGCTCTGCCAGATGGACGCATACTTACCCCTTATAAGAGGCAACCTTTGGACTATTTGACGGTTTCGGTTGGAGTCAACAAGAAGAAGTCCCGGCGTCGCCGTAATCGTGGTTCCGATGCCGACAGTTTGAATCGGTCGGATTCCCCTATCGCACTTCCGACACCTCCAAGAGTCTACGCAACCAGCGGCCACAAGAAGGGCCGAGCCAATTATCGCCCGTGGAACCCGAACGCATCCCCGAGTGGCACCAGCAGTCCGGTTCAGGTCCACACGACCCCGTCCGGTACGGCCGAATGGAACGGCAACTCCATGACCATCTACAATCGCAGCATCAACTCGCCAACGCCATCACCCTCGGCCAATCAGTTCACTCCGCCGATCAATCGCGGCGAATCTACGAACACCAGCGCTGCAACTTCCGCCGGAAGTGCCAATCGGAGCAGCAATCGTTTCGCCGAACTGACCGACGAGAGCGGCGAAATTGTCCAGTTCAAACCTTCCTCCGCCAGCCAGGATCTGCACAAACTCAAAAAGCTGGACCTGTCCTATGCGGAAGTCCTGCGCCGGGCCGATCAATGCAAGCACCACAATCAACGACGTCACCGTAATAAGTAAACGAATGAGCCGACGACAGGCTCCTTTGATAGAAGCAAGAAAAAAAACAAAGGAAAAAAGTTTTTAAACACGTGACGCCAAATCGTTCAGCCTACTACTTGTATGTAAATTGTGAAATGGTCACATACAGTTTTTCCCTTAATTTTGAGAACGAAAAACAAACCTAATGCAAATACCCAAAAACAAATTGATATTTATATTATCTGAAAACTGAAACAAATACTCAAAAGAAGCGAGCAACAAAAACAAGAGTTCATCGGAGAAAAATGAGAATATTTTTTTTTTTAAACTACAAAAATCAGTATTAGAAATTGGGCAAGCAAAATAATGTTTCGATTCTTTAAAAAAAATGTTTTCCTTAAAAAAAACAAGTTGAAACTCAAAAAAACGTTCTCAAAATATAAAAAAAAACAGTTTTCTCGTGTATAATAAAGTGAAAAACAAACTTGAGCCAACTCCCTTTTTATCCTAATCAGAAAAAAAGGGACCAAGTGTTCAAAATTGAAAGGAAAAATACAAGAAAGAGAGAGAGTAAGAACTTTTGAGCAACTCGTTCAGCCATATTGATTAAAGCAACTAACTAACTTTACACGTTCGTTCCCCTGATGGCGGGTCCCACGTCGGGCGCCAAATGCAAGACAGATTGTTTTAAACTTAAAAAAGATCAGAAGACCTTTCTTTATGTCTTGCGTTAGTAGAAAACAAAAAAAAACATAAGCGATATGTTAGCCACAGCAAACCATTATTAGGAACCTATTTGTTAATCTGTTTAGCTTTAGTCGGGAAAATTATCATGTTTCCCTCAGTTATGAGCGTTTTATTTAGCAAAAAAAAATCTATCTTATTTAAATTCTACCTTTCGCTGTTACCCTTTCTGTTGTCGATAGCTTTTCCTGCAAATTTTCTTTTTCTGAACCGGTATCTAGTTTTAAGAAAAAAAAAGCAAAAGTGAATAATTTGTTTGTTACAATCTTCTGAACGGAACAATCGAAGAGTAGTGAAGATTCTTTTTAGAGTTTATATGAAATTTCCGAAACCGAAAACCACTTTTAAAAGGATGATAAAAAGTTTTCCATTAGTTAGGTGTTTAGCGAATGGATTCGAACGAAAGCAAGCTAAACATTTAAGATTGGATTCAACAAACTGGTCTAAAAAATCTTTCTTTGGAAGTCTTCAACATTTCACATGGAAACAGTACCATCAAACTGGTTATGATCACGAGTAATATCAACCAGTAACTTTGTTATTGATTTGCGTTACTCAGAGATATGGGATGAGTTCCTAATTTAATTTGCCAATTCTTTCAACCTTCAAAGGGCAGCATAAACTCTCGAACCGGTATCTGTTTGACGTCCTTCTTGAGTTCGAGATAAGAATTTTGCTCCCTCAAGAAAATTATCAGACTTAATAATGTTACATTTAGTACATTTCTTGCTTTACATGATCGACAAAGATGTAGTTTCCGAAGTGTTTTCTGACTTATTTGAGGAAGGCAGTCGCAATTTCAGTGTTGCCGATAAATTAAGTACTTAATAAAAAAAGAACAACATCAAAGTTTCACATCTCAAAGGAAGTCCCTTTTTCGAATAGGGAAAGCTTCCGTCTAGAAGTGCCGGGAAAAGAGTAAAATCGATGCAGAATGACCTGAATTGCCTCTAGTTTAATTCTGGCCAGGCATTTGCAGCCGACTCAAGAAACCTCCTCTCTGAGATTGGTTAACTTCTTACTCTTCCCGAAGCTCTAGATGAGATTTTTTTCTGAAGATGTCCTCAGGCAGGCATCAAAATCTGAAAAGTCACTTGTTTGATTTTGGCCAGGCATTTGTTGTCAGTCTTTACTAAAAGCGAAAATACTTCTCTTAGTTCCTAGAGTTCCGAATTGAATAACGTTTCGTTATAAAAAAAAACTGGTTACAATTGAACATAAGCCAAAAATTTGTAGATTTCGAAAAAAGAGTTTTGATCGAAAATGAAGATTAAACTTGCCTCAATAAAAGAGTTGAAAGAGTTCGTGTTAAGCTTAACAGTCCCAAACTATGTACTTCAGTCAACTTAAAACTTAAGTTTTCTGTACAGGTTTTAAGTATAAGCAAGAAACCGAAGAAAAGCTTTCATGATGAGAGATAAAATCGAACGAATAAGACTAATCATCCGACGAAATTTTAGGGAATCTCTTATTTCAGAAGCCCGAGAAAATCGCCATTTGGGCAGAGTTTTACGCCAATTGTCACTAAGACCCCGTATAAATCCTTCCCATAAAAATGCGAAGATGTTCAGCGGTCTATTTGGGTTGTTTTTGATGATTTTGAGAATTTTTTGTGGGTGTATTAGCTCTAACCTTCATCTGGAAATTGACAAAGCAATGCAGTAGTACACGGAAAATAAAAAAAAAATGTAAATTTTACCGAGAAGCAGAGGCGATTTTTTCCACCCACCTTGAAAGGTAATTTTTACCTTTTTGCCATTCATCTAGAAAAAAAGGTAAATTCGACCTTCTTTCCATTCACCTAGGAAAAAGGTGAATTGTACCTTTTTTCGTTTCATCTAGAAAAGAAAGGTAAATTTAACGTTTTCAAGATTAACTGAGCAAAAATGTAGATTGTACCGTTTTCACATTCACTGACTTAAAAAGTAAATGTTTCATCAATTGAAAATTAAACAAACAAACAAAATTTATACATAATTTAATATTTTTTAAAGATAGATGGGGGTTTTTCCTCAATTAAGTATTATTTTTTTAGGAATTTATTACCATGTTCCCAGGCTGGAGGGAATCCGGCTCGGTGATTTTTGCATATTGCGCACCATTTTTTTGTGCACCTGTTTTTTTTTTTGTAGGTGAATTGTGCCTTTTTCCAACTCAATTTAGGTTTACCGCGCTACGAGGTAAGCTTTACCTCGAAAAGGTAGAAGGTACCTTTTTTGGGTTTTCCTTTTTCCTAGGTGAATTGTACCCTTTTATTCAGCTCAATTCAAGTGAACTTCACCTCGCTACGAGGCAAGATTTACCTTTTTCGGATTCACCTTTTTTCTCGGTGAATTGTACCTTTTTTCAGCTCTATTCAGGTGAACTTTTCACCGCTGTGAAGTGAGTTTCACCTCGAAGAGGTACAAGTTACCTTTTTTGGTTTCACGAGCGTTCACCTTTTTATCTCGGTGAATTTTACCTGCTAATTATTTTCCGTGTACAGTCTACGCCAAGGTGTGTATACTATCGCTGAGTCCTCAAATCAAGGTTTTTTGCAACACGAGGTTCTCTGACTTTCACAGTAAGTAGGCGAGAAGTAAGCGGGCCTCTCAATAAGTTTGTTTACGAACATAAGATTATTTGCTCAGCTTTTCTGTGGTTTGTTGGTAAACAAACTCCATGAGCTCCGCAGTTACATATAGCCTTAGCCAAAATGGCTGAATCGGGAATTGGATATTCGGTAACACCTCCTAATATACACATCTTACCCCAAACCGGAGTTTTCGTCAACATCAGCGTCGGTAGCATCGCTTTATGTTGACCAGGCATCTTTCAAACATCTTCCACGTGTCGGAACCAAACAAAAGAAAGGGTTCCCGATTGCCGAGGTGTTTGGTGAATTTTTCATCTTCGCTGGTTGGCAAGGTTGACAATCACCAGCGCGAAAACTTCGGATTTCAACTGCATTGACAATATCAAGTATCCCGCCGGTATTTGGTATTTGGAGCGGTTTTTTCAAATGAATTGAAGATAGCTCCTGTATTCAGAAAAGCTGGAATAAAATTTGATACTGAAGCTGGACATTGCGGAGAATCAGGTGCTTCCGTGGATTCGGGTAAACTTCGGCGAACCCGAGAATGTTGTTTTCCTGAAAAAAAAAAATGAAGTCCATGCCATATCTCAAAAACTGACCCAAACCTGGCTGAATGAAAATATTGAATTTTGGCAGAGAAATCTTTATCTTCCGAGAAATCTTGTTGAACTCTTTCGACTGTCCAATATGGGCGTATATTCAAGCAAAGGCCAATGAATCCTCTTACCGTGGTTGCCACATGTACAGATTTATCTAGAAAAGTACAGATTTTTGGACTCATTTTTGGCACAGATTCTGTACGGGCAGATGACAAATTTTAAAAAATTTGGTACAGATTTGTACAGATTTTTGACATTTTGACTTGATGAAATATTTATATTTTATCAGAGAGTTTGGTTTCAGAGGCTATGAATGGTCAAAATATTCGAAATTGTATCTATTACAAACAATGGATTTGTAAAACTGAACAAAAAAATTGTAAATTGCACTGAGTTTTCATATATCGTTGGTATCGTTGGATTTTGGTACAGATTTTAGTCAATTTGATATTGATGTGGTAACACTGCCTCTTACCCAAGTGTCGATTCTCAAAAGGCTTCCATCTCTGAGAACTGGGCTTCAATGTCAGAGGCTTATATTGCGAAGAAATGCTTCCGATTTAGATCGCGCCTGACGAGAGTTGTTGAGAATGAGAGAGAAAAAATCGAGTGATTGTTTCTTAAGCCTTGTCCACAATCGGCAACTTGAACTGCGATTTCTGTTGGGGAGATTTGTTTATGTTTACATTTTGGTTGCTGAAAGTCTCCCATACTTGTTGGAAGACTTTAGAAATGCATCTCTTTATCCATTTCAAAATGTAAACATTAACAAGTCTCGGCAACCGAAATCGCAGTTCAAGTTGCCGAGTGTGGACGAGGCTTTAATATTTCATCAGCCAAAGAACTACATTTTTGGATCGCATTTAACGTACACCCTGGCCTCTCAATTGTGATACCAATTGAGGCGATTCGGATCAGACAGGTGCAAGTGTCTATATGATAGTTTCGAGAAAACGCGCTTCAAAGTTGTGAAGGTGCTCGATTTTTCATACATTTTTCCAATTCGAGCAGTTTTAATTCAATCGAAAAATTATTCAACAAAAATTATAAAAAAAAATCGAGTTTTACACCAGATGTACATTGAAACATGAAGAATCGTTAGGTATACTTAACTCAAAATTAATTATTTTGGGACTTGCACCCCTCTGATTCTGAGGGCCTCGATTTCAAGCAAATTTCGACGAAATCGGATCGTTTTCTATTTCACACTCCAACTTCTTGCAGGGATAAATAAAATTTCTGTTAATTTTTTTAAATTCATCATTCGGTTTCCAAGCTTTCAAAATAAGTTTTACTATTAATTCAATTTTTCAGTAAGAAATGGCTCAAAAAGGATCTGATAGCGAACCTAGACTTCATTTCTTGAACAAATAGGAAAAAAAACTTTTCTAAATCAGTGTCTTCCAGTTCAAACAGTTGCAATCCAGACCAAAATCTAATCGTTTAATTCGGACGTTTCCTAGCTCTTTCAGATGTTCTTCGGAACGTCGAGCCCTTCATAGTTGGCAGAATTTTTGTATTTTTATCTTCCAGATTAAAAATTTAAACAGTTACAACATTTGTTATACATGAACTCTGGGCTTTAAAGCTAAAACCATGCTGAATATGACTAGATTTTGGACAGCAAACTAAGCTATCCAAAGTCAATTTGAAATAAGCTATTGTTCTGATTTTTTCGAGTTACCCTGGCAGATTTTTTTCTCACGGAGTTTACTCTTATTGTGGTTCTACGAATGAAATGTTATTTGATTTTGAATGTAAAAAAATGATGGAATACGCAGTCAGAAAGCTGATTGCAGTTTCTGTCTGACACATCATATCCGATTATTTTACGAATAAGATTTTTCAAGTATAATTAGGCGATTGTCAAGAACAATTACAGTTAAAATTTTTCTGATTTGAGAACTACACTTCAATTAGAATCAACTAAATCTTTGGAACTGGATTGGTTTCAAGAATCAGAAGTCTCATTTCAAAGAAAAATAATGGAAATTTTGCATATGTACATTGAAAGCGTGTGAAAAAAGGATTTGTTAAGTAATTTTTCACTGTTTCACACTACCAACTTTCTTTTAAAATTTCTAGAGGTGTGTAATTTTGATAAATTTTTACTAAAATTTCTGATTTTGTGATGGTATTTACTCAATTCACAATAAATTTCAAAGGATAATTCGATTTTGATAATTTTGAACAGAGAATTCAACTTTCATCAGTATCTAGATCTGGCAAATAGAAATTAACTTATAGCATTTTTTTGCTTTACGACAGAAAAATGAACACTTTTTGAAAAGATTTGTTATCGTTTATGATAAAAATTCGATCCAGAACCAAACAAAATCAACAAAGCTATTGTTTCATAGATGAGGTATGCTCAGTTTGGTGAAACTTGTAAAATTATCCAATGCAAAACTCTCTCAAAGACTTAAAAAAAGTTTTAAGAATGTACATTCTAATGAAACAAAATTTGAAACCTGCTTAATGGTCGGTGATCTAATCAGATCAATTTGACATTTGAACGCTTTTTTTTGTTTTTTTCTTCTGTTTTCCACCCTGGATCAGTATCGAATAAATCTGAAAGAAAAAAAAAGTCTATCAGTAAAATCGATACTTGGGATAGAAAGTTAAAATTGTATTTTAAAATTAAAATTTCAAGTAAAAGGAAGGTTCAAACATGTAGGTGTATTACATATAAACTCTAAATGGGTTCCAATGACTGACCAAAAAGAAAAGTTCTACTCCAATCCATAAGTGTGAACAGAGGAAAAATGTTCAAATAAACTGAAGCAGCTTCGACTTTGATCTAAATACCAATTCAGCAATAATCAATATAATCAACACTATCAACAAGCTATAAGAAAACAAGATGGTTCAAACTTTACCAATTAATTCTAATTTGTTTAAACTAAAAAGACAACTAACTATTCACACTGTCGTCTCATATAACCGAAACAATAGAATAAATTGTGTTTAAAAGTTTAAATGAATGGATGCGAAATGGAACGATGATGAAAGCGGCGAACGAGAACTGAGAAACAAAATCCTATGTAATAAGACGAAAAGACAAAATCACTAATGTATCATCAATAGGAAAACTGCTTATATGTAGTTTTGCAATTCCTTCATCCCGAAGAAAACCCGTTTTTGCTCCATACTCTTGACCTGCCATTTCGGAAAGCAGGAAAACAACTTGAAAACAAATATAGGTAGTTGTCAGAACACTTAGAAACAAAAGTGGAATAGAACTGTCAGAAGCTCAATGTAAACCCCGATGAATATAGAATTTAACAGTTAATCATTAAACACACTTAACTTACTACAGTCAGAGGAGCAAAATAAGAAAAATCCTTATCCAAGTATAAAGTTTAAAAGTAAACAATGAACAAGAAAGCGCCATTTTCCGTTTCCGAAGGTTAATTGAAAAAAAAAACTGCGAAACGTGTCTGCCGGTTGAACGAGCCTATTAGTCGATTAAAGAAAAAGGATTTAAATTTAAAGAAAAGGAAAAAACTTAAACCAAGACCAGCCACAGAGAAACAAAAACATCAAAAAGCAAAAAAAAAAAACAAAACAAAAAACGAACGAACGATCGAAATGTGTGTAATTGTAATACATGTGTATGTTGTACAGGATTTGTGAGACATATATGAGGGAAAATTGCAAACGTTTCGACGGAAAAGAGTGAAGCTTGCAAGCTGCAAGCATGCAAGAAAGGGAGAAAGAAAACTTCACGTAATGAGAAGCAAATTGAGAGACTAAAGACAAATTATTGAAAAAAAAATATCTCGATCGATATTGATTTATTAATCCGAAAGCCTGACAAGTACAATTAAAGAAAATCTTATCAGAACAGACTTTTCCTGTAGTCGTTACGAATTCGGCCCAAAAATTGATCCGATTTTGGCCGGATTTTGGTCCGAAAAGGTGGTTCGAATTCGGTACGAAAAAGTGTCCGAATTTGATCAGTTTTTCGAACCTTCCTCGTCTTTTTCGTTAGTTTTCCCTACCGAAGAGCCTCTCGATGAATGGTAATTTCTTTCTAGAAAATTTGGTCCTAACCGTATCAGTTTTGTACACACGATTTATTTGAGCAAAATTCATCATCATTCACAATGCCTATCTTGTACACAGCAGCGGATGGGGGAAAATTAAAAGAAGAACTCTAAAAACAAACAAAAACTAAAACTGATCTAAGAAGGACAACATTTGTACAGGGTTGGGGGAGGCAAAACACATAATTGAACATTGAAGTGTGTATCGAGTCACAGTCAAGCAGGTAAAATGTACAGAACTATCCACGTTACCTTACGTTACGTAACGTTTCAGGAGTTCTATTGCTTCTACTAGGATATTTGTTTGTTTTTTTTCTTCTTCGTTTAATTACTTTACATTATCTCCTTCTTCTTTCTCTTTCTCCGGGGATTTCTCCTTCATAGTTACACTAAAAAGGGAAAATACTAAAAACAGGTCGGCAAGTTTGATCGATTTCAAAGTACAACAAAATAATCGGAAAGTAATCTCTAGTATACACACATAAGTAGGTATACTACACTCTCCCTCTGGTCATCACTGGGTAAAACATTTGGGACTCCAAAGTCCTCAAAGCCATTGCGTCTAGTAGTTTCGTTTCCGATATTCCATGAGTATTCGGGGGTTCCATAGTTGAGTTCCGATTCGGGTTCCTAATAACAGCGACACCGATCCGTGGGGCAGTTCGATTTGTAGTTGAGACACTCGTCCATACAGTACACGTCGGCCCCTTCGCGGCCTTCGATTTCGCCGATGGCTTCACAGGTTTGGCTAAAAAAAACAAAAAAGAATTAGTTCATTTAGAAAACTATAGATTTTAGGTTAAAATAGAATTTCTACTTACGGACAGTGACACACGGATTCCGGACAATTCGGTGGATAGCGGAGGCAGTTGTTCTGGCACCATTCGTCCATGCCGATGAACTGGCGATAGGCCGCAGTCGGGAGACACACCTGGTCGCTGTGTGGAGGAAAAGGTAAAAGAAATTAGATACAAATAAACAAATAATTTGTATTGTTATAAGAAAAAATGCTCAGAAAAATTTAAAATTTAACAAAACGTCCAATATTTCAAGTAACTAAGTTTAATCTTAAAATACTACTGTCCGCAACAAAATCTCTAATTTGCCAATAAGTCGGTTTCCTTTTTGCTAGCGAAAAATCTTAGTTTCTAAATTTTTAGTGAGCTAGCGGATAAAATAGTACCGAAAAGTATTGGGTCAGCTAACTGAAAACCCCAAACTCTTTCTGAAGCCAAATATGAAAAATAATTCGTCATTTTTTCAATTTCACGGCTTATTTACTATCAGATAATAAATAATACTTTTAAGGTTTAGTTAGGAAGTTTATGGCTCTCAGCTTTCAGTGGAATTTTAATAAAAAGCATAGTTGTTTTTGTTAAAATTGCTATTTACCCCTAGATTATGCATCACCATGAAGCAAATAATTATGGCAATTCTGATTAAACCAAAAAGGAATATCTGCTAGACGATAAAATTTACATTGATTGAAGTTTAATCAGACAGAAATTGAAAAAAATATACAATCCACACCTGGTTGGATAGAAATATTGCTGGAAGTAGGTCCCCGATCAGGAGCGAAAAACAAAGTTATATCAAGATGAAATGTATGTATGTATGCTGTATGTTGGTTACCCGATCAGGAGGGAAAATGATGAAAAATCTAAATGAGTTATTTTTCAGTACTCGTAGGATGTTAAAATATCTCAAATAATATCAAAAAATCTATGCGATCATAGCTAAATTATATCAATTTTAGATATGCTCCTTTCAAGACTATATCTCATTCAGACAGCATAGTTTGATATTGGACAGAACAAAACCTATCAAAATTATAACTAATCAAGATACTATCTGATCTCATACGAACTCCGTTTCGCTTTCAACTTGGAATATGTCATGAACTGTTTGTATGAACGTCAATTGCCAAGCATTTTCCAGATGCACTTCCAAATCCATTGTTAAGTAATAATTGCAAAAATATTGGGCGATCACTTTTTCTGTCTTCGTTGAAATCAGGGATCAATTGACCGTCCAAAAACCCCCCGTGTATATTGCAAAAAGTTAAACCCTTTCCGGTGGCCTCTTATACAATCTTTGATATCTGAAATCGATTACCCGTCCCTCAAAACTACCGTGCGCAAATTTTCAAAGCAATCCATTGCATAATACCGTCAATATTGCTAAAAACAGTGAATAATTAATTTATATGGACGACCCTTTTCGTGGACCCCTGGCAAAACATTTGACATCTGAAATCGATTTACCGTCCCTGAAAACTACCGTGTGCGAATTTTCATCCCAATTCGATGTATAATAATGACAATATCGCAAAAATATTGAAAAGTTAATATGGACGACCCTCTTTGCCGGCCCCTTACACTAAATTTAGAACCTGAAATCGATTGACCGTCCCTCAAAACTCTCGTGTACCAATTTTCATCTTGATCCGATGTATAATAGCGACAATATCACATTAATAGTGAAGAGTGAATATGGACGACACCTTTGGCCGACCCCTTACTTTAATTTGGATGAGTGAAATCAATTGCTCGTCCCTAATAACTTCTATGTCCAAATTTTCATCTCAATCCGTTGTATAAAAACGTCATTATCATAAAGATATTGAAAAGTTAATATGGACGACCCCTTTTGCCGACCCCTTACACTAAATGTAATTCCTCAAAACGATTGCACGTCACTCAAAACTATCGTGTACCAATTTTCATCTAAATGTGATGTATAATAACGTCAATATCGTAAATATAGCGAATAGTTAATATGGACGACCCCTTTGGCCGACCCTTTACACAAAATTTAACACCTGAAATCGATTGCTTGTCTTTCAAAACACTCAAGTGCAAATTTTCAACACAATCCGACGAAAAATGACGTCAATATCGCGAAAACAATATTTGTCTTGTATGGACGACCCCCTTCAGAAGGGGTCATCCGAAAATCTGAAAACATTTTTCATCTTTCCTAGGCCTAATGAGCATCCATGCCAAATTTCAGACCTCTAGCTCTCGAGACGGCTGAGTCTATAGAGGACAAATAAACAAACATACATACAGAAATTGCTTTTTGTATATATAGATGAGTGCTTCGAGAAAACTTTCTGTGGAATGTCAATAAACCACATTATATGCTGAAACCATGCTCCTTGTTTGGTTTTTCACATATTTGATTCAATTTTATTGATCTGTTGAGCGAAACTCATTAATGCACGGTTTGGGCCGTTGACTTCGATGTCCGTGTTTCATAAAAAGTTGCACGTATATCAAAATATGATATAATCATTTTATTTAGGACAATCCGAAGAAAATCTTTACCATTAAAAATGAGCTCAACCCCATTCAAGTCTGTCAATCAGAATAAGATATAATTCAGATTGGAGAAACTTAAAATCAATAATTTAGAGTACTTAATTATGACTGAATCAGATGTAAATATCTTGGTGAGATACGTTTGAGTAATTATTTTGATATGCTCTCCTGATCGGGTTCTGATCGAGTCTAGAACCTCGATCAGAAGAGAAAATCAAAATTATGAGATATTTTGATATTCATTTCATATTAAATTGAGAACAAATTTAGCACTCGTAGGTTCTCTGTGCTCGTAGGTTGCTAAAATATCTCAAATTATAACAAAAAGTCCATGCAAGCATTATTAAGTTATTTAACCTCTTGATAGCATTAGGTATATCAAGATAAGAACTCAATCAAATAGGATATTGACCACCAAAAAACGGATTGCTTACAAGCTTTAATGCAATGTGTTTTAGACTCAAGTGTTTGTATAAAGGCCGTGCGAACGGGGGGGGGGGGGGGAAGAGGGAGTTTCTAGGGGTTTAACCCCCCCCCCCCCCCCCCCCGCCCCATGGAGATTTTTTACAAGTGAAATTTTTCAGTTCAAGATATGAAAAGGTGTTAAGAAAACAATGTTTACAGACAAAATCTAAAATAGATGCAAAATGACAAAAATGATAAAAATTTCAAACATTTCAAAACATAACAAAACATTACAAAAAATTAACTTAATAATAATAATAATAATAGTTTATTTTTGTTAATTGGTAAGATAAAAGTTGATGAAAAACCGTTCGATTTTGGCACGATTCGATTTCGGCAACACAAAATTCTCGAGCCTGTTGCCAAAAACGAAAGGGCCTGTACTTAATTTGTAATTTGATGCCATAATTGATCTCATTAAACTTTCCCACAAGAAACCTTATAAAAGATTTTTTTTTACAATAACTAACCTAATGGAACAACTATAATAAAATCTTTCTACCTAAAAATGCAGGAAAACATCAAAGTCCAGTGCCGAACATAAAAAAAACAATGCCATGAATGTTTTAATAATTCATTTCCGCTGCATGCTTACGAACAATCTGCAAGAACAACTACATCACGAATTCTGCTTCAACACCCCATCAAGCAGCCTCCATCGCTCCCAAAAGTGGGTGACGATGGGCGCCGGAAAACACCCGAGCCGGCAAAGTGAAAAACACCCCACCAGTTCAGAAACGGGTGCCTAAAACAAAACAACGAAAACTGACTGTAGGACCCATCATTATTCGGCTGCGGCAAAACTGCACAACAACAACCCTTCGGTCTCGAGAGGCGATGTTTAGTGAAGTGATTGTGAGCACGAGTCCTCATCGCCGTCGTCGGGTGTCGAGAACAACGACGACGATGCCACGAAAAGAATATTGAGTGAGAGTTCGAGAGTGAGGTCGATTCGGCATCGGATAAGTTCGGGCGCCCGTTTTCCCACCCATCGCATCAGAACCAGAACAACAAGATTGAACATCAAATCACACCAACCCACAACGAGGCGCAGTCTAACTAACACGTGATGAGGGGCATATGCCGGCTCACTAGATTGGTTCAAATTTTAGTAAAATTCCGTTATGTAGTCATAATAAAATGTTTGAAACAAATAACAATTTTTTCAAAATTGTAATCTGAGTGGTTTTCAAGAGAGTAAGTAAACAAATTCGGTTATAGCTAACAGTTTTTTTTATTTTGGTAATACATATTAAACAGTTTTAAGACTTTGGTAATATCAAATAGTTGATGGGGATAAGATTTATTCACTGAAGACGAGCGAATGTCGGAATAGCTCAGAACGTATGGACTCTAGATGAATTTGTATAGTTATTGGAACTCACGAAAAACTTCGACTTTTTTGAAGATTTTCGAGTTTTGTATCGAGCATGCATGAAGCGAACTGAAATTTCCGCGTATAAAATCTTTGTACAAATAGAATAGAATTTCAGCTTTTGATTACTGTCGCACGAATTAAGAATTCTGCTTGTGGAATACCGTTGAAAGGTTTGTAGCATTATGATTAAAATCGTGTTGCTTTTTTGTATTGTGCGTGTAGTCCGACCATCTGAGTCAAAAACCTACCAAAGAATCAGTGTTGAGAATTTAGAGTGTAAAAGTCAAACGCACACATGAGATGACATATGAAAACAAAAACCATCAAAACAAAACAACATCAGTGAAAGGAAAGAAATAAAGCGCCAGCATTCGCAATTGCAACTTGTGACCCGATTCGTTCTTCTCCTGCGAAAATCCGCCATCGCTGTTGGGAAGGAACAGCAGGAATACTGAGAGAGCATCAGCAGTAGATCTTCGAATGGTGAGACCAGAGACAAATAATCACTACAGAATAGAAAAGAAATCTATATATTTTATTCCCAGACGGTGAGCGATTCGACGGCAACAACATACCAGGCTGAATACATTGGAAGCCATTACACTGCGACAGAATATCTTCGTTATAATGGAAAAACATACTATGACATTTACTGATTAACTGTCATCTGATCACAGACTCCCGAAGCACCGAAACGGAATCAGAACCAACGGAGATACAAAGTGGTATTTCAGAGCACGTCGCCATAGGGTGAGTGAACGGAACATTTTTCCTACAAGAATTGGTTTAGAGAACATGATTTTTCGTAGGTGTGAGCAAGAAGTCTTCTCGTCAACCACACAAACGACGGTGGAAGTTTTCTTTGGCAACGCACAGGCGGCACCTACTGGGTGAGTAACGAACCTACAAAACGGAAGATTCCAAAAATGCTTAAGAGATTGTTTGTTCACAAGGTCGTTTTTGGAAGCTGAACCAATCGCTTTCCGGGACTCGATTTTGCGCCATTTTGGTTTTGCGAGTCCCGTTTTTGCGGACATGGTGAGAGCCAGTGGGATTGAGCCAGAAGTCGTCGGAGGGGCTCCGGGCAGTTGCGGTACACCTGTCAAAGCAGTGCAGTCAGGTAGGTTAAGCTGTGATGCACCTGTTCCTTCCTAGATTCTGCTGTGATATCCCTGTGCCGTTCGAGCTGTAAATTGATTGTTATGCGTTTTGATGTATGGTAGGAAAAACGGACCCGTGAGTAGACATTATGATAAGCTAGCTTAGGTTTTGAATATGTCTTAAGAGTAAATTGGGTAACAGGTAGCCGTGTATCACACACTAAAAGGCAGTGGTGCTCAAGTTGTTTCAGGTTTAAGTATATTAAGATTTCGTAAGACAATTGTTTCCTTCACAAAATTTCAGCTTCGCCCGCGGAGTCGGATCTTTGAAAGTATTTCATCAGGCGAACTGGTCATAATATGGTTCTAAACTTAGTAAAAATGGCTGAAGTGTTGAAAAACTACAACCACATATTTTCGAACTTGGAGGCGTTTGAGGCGCGCCTTAGAGTTGTGTAATCAAAGTGAAATTTTGCGCAGATTGTTGTCTTTATGAGTGGATTAATATAAGAGGGTGGGAGAAGTAAAGTTTTGGCTTTGAAAAACCTCCAAGTACTATAAATTTAAAAAAAAAACACTACTTTTTTCACCAAAACGTTCAAAACAGACACGTTTCAGGTTGAAATGGTAGCAAAATATTGTCATTTTGTATATCAATTCGCTCTCTATTGAAATTGATTATGAAATTACTGAAACATAAATCAGTTCGTAAGAAATATTAAATTTTAGACATAAGTCCACGAAATAATGTCCTTAAACTGGTGATTAGACTGGTTTGACTTCCCTATTAAATTTTTATGATTTATACATCGATGGAAAGGTAAAAAATCGCAGCATTAATCTATAGAAAATTTTATCTAAAAAGTTGTTTCTTTAATATTGCTGATATTTAAGTGTTATCTTTGAGCAAAAAATATCGATACATGCATGTTGATAGTTTCTGAATTTTCATTTTTCTTCTTCTTGGATCTAGCGCCATTTCAAGACAAGATCATTAAATGTATTTAAAACCAATCCCCAAAACCTAACAATTTTTTGACATTAGTTTGCCTAGGGCCACCATAGGCTTCAAATTTTGGGTGTATGAAAATGATTGATATTGTGCCAAATAATTGTCATTTGCGAAAAGAAATTCCGAACGTAAAAAAAATTTACTTGGTATAAGGGAATATCCGCCGAGCCAAGACATAATCAATTCATGCCGTTTTACAAGAAAAAAAGTGTTTCAAAATTTAAAAAAATACTTTGCGAATTTTGCGTTGCAAAATACTGTATTTCTTTATGCAATAAAAATAATCAATTAACGCATCACGTTTTTCTTGAACCATTCCACGGAAAACTTCACCGAAACACTGCCTACATCCAGGAGCCGCAGCCAACAGCAGCAGGCTGCGGGAAAATTTTGATTGGTCGGGGGTCACTTGCTTCGGCACCGCGAAGGACATCGGACCGGTTTCTCGAAAAGTTCAATTTTCATTCACCCGGTTGCAGTAGGCTGTGGTGGTGTGAGTAGTGCAGTTTCGTGACACAGTTTTTCCACTGATTAACCATTCATTATTTTCCTCGTGCTATGGCTACTTAGATAGCTTTGAAACGGATTACGAAAAAATCGCTAAAAAGCAACTAAATACTGGTGTTTGGTGCCAAAAAGGCGCATTTTGCGTGCCTTTTTGCGATTTCAATTGACATTGCACGGATTTCCTGAGGACTGGATAAGGTGTCACTTTGATTGGGTACAGTTGTTTAACTGGAAAGACTTGAGGTAGGTATCCGTTTGGTGGTGAGACAGTAGAAAAAGGATAACAAAAACGGAAAGAGCCAAGTTTTCCAGAACGATCTACCCGTTTATAGAAAGAACGGAGGTCGTCACGGTCGTTGAGTGTGGAATAAAAATGACTGGGAATTATGGTTAATTAAATGTTGAGGAAAACATGGGTTTTATGGGAGCTATAAATTTCTTTTTAATGTCGTTTGATGTTTTTCGATTCCAGTTTCGTATGTTAAATCAATCGAATCAGAATCTTATCAGCGTGTATTTGCCTGGTGAAGCTTCAATAAATTCAGAATTCGATTTTGTTTTCATGTTTTCTAAACATGGAATTCTGATTTTTAAATTATTTATTTAACAATCTTTGCAGATGCTTCAAATTATTTACAGAGATTAAACTATCCTATCCTAGATTTAAACACAGATTTCGACAAATTAAAATCAAATTCACTAGCAATTTCGTTGAATTTTGCACAACATACATCTAAAGAATTGTTCTGACCATATAGAGTTCGTCGGTGAGAAAGTCTTAGCAATTCCTGCGACCGGGTTGTTCTTAAAGGAGCATTAAACGGCAGGAGCGACAGCAATTCCGGACAATCCACGTTATTCTGCATGATGTCGAAAATGAAGAGGCGTTGTAGGAAAACGCTCCTTGATGTCAGCGTCGGTAGATTTAGTAGTAAGCACCGTTGTTCGTTAGGCGGAAGCTCAAATCCGTTGCTCCATGGTAGTTGAAGTAATGCGTATCTGACGAAGCATCGTTGTACTTTCTCGATTTCTTTGATTGTACAGCCCAAATTTGCACTTCAAATTCTAGAATGCTGCGCACAAGAGCACAATACAACGATTTCAGACTAATACTGCGTGTTCCGTCGTATGAAGCCAAGAACCGAAAAACCTTTGGCTACTGTCGTGGAAATATGCTGAGAAAAACTGAGATTGCTGTCCAAAGTAATACCAAGCTCCTTGACGACCGATGTACGGTTCAGGATAGTCGTTGATATGTTGTACTCGAAACTAATAGGCCTTCGTTGTCGAGTGAACGTAATGGTAGTACATTTGGTTATGTTGGGAGCCATACCGTTCTGACTACACCAAGTGAGAAGACAGTCAATGTCCTTTTGGAGAGCGCAGCAATCGACTAACAATCTCTTCGTTCGGAAAATTTTGAGATCATCGACATACAGCAGTTTTCCGACTCAAGAAAAGCATTCAAATCGTTGATGAAGAGGAGAAATATCAGAGGTCCCAGATGACTCCCCTGGGGCACTCCCGAGGTTATTTGAAACGGAGACGAGTTAACAGAGCCCAGTCGTACGACAGCAGTTCGACCTACGAGGTACGAGTTTATCCAGTTGCAGATCCAGTCCGGAAACCCCAATCGCCGCATTTTTCTACAGCCAAATCATGTGGTACCTTATTAAAGGCTTTACTCAGGTCTATATATACGGCGTCGAATTGTTTACGTTTATCTAGCCTGCCAACTAATTTCTAAATGTACATCATGAGATTGGTGGTCGTTGATCTACGTTTCATGAATCTTCAGAGATGGTATGATGCACAGTTTGATACAACACATCGTAAACGAGGCTCTCAAAAACTTTCGGAAAACAGCTCAGAATCGAAATTCCTCGATAATTTTCTGCTCTATTTATGTTTTCTGCTTTATGAATTGGGGTTATCGAGGCAATTTTCCAGGACCCGGGAAATACATCCATCCTCGATTTGTTGAAGATGATCGAAATTGGTGCAGAAAGATAAGCAGCACATTTTTTAACCATGAGTAGTGGAATGCCGTCCGGTCCAGCTCCTTTCGATTCATCCAGTGCAGCCATCTTACGAAAAACATCATTCGAGAAAAAATTCAGCATGTTAAAATATTCCAAATTAATTGAATATCCTAGTTCTAATTTTTAATACCACTAGTTAGGGGTATGATGGCACACGAGGCGAGATGGGCACATCAAATTTTGATCAAACGTTGTGCTTAATGGAAAAGAAAACATCCGGTTTGACAAATATCTTAAAAAAAAACTTGAATTTTTGGAAATATTTCAACAAAACGAAATTAGCTTATCCGAGCGAGTACTGTATGAACAAACTGATTTTTTTACATCGTGATATGCAATCTGGAGTTATCGTTTTGGTTTTCAATATTAGCTACAGCACAGTAAGGGATTTTTTAATATTGTACTACACCAAGTGAGAAGACAGTCTATGTCCTTTTGGAGAGCGCAGCAATCGACTAACGAGTAGATTGTTCGGAAAATTTTGAGATCATCGGCCTACAGCAGTTTTTCCGACTCAAGAATAGAATTCAAATCGTTGATGAAGAGGAGAAATATCAGAGGTCCCAGATGACTCCCCTGGGGCACTCTCGATGTTATTTGAAACGGAGACGAGTTCACAGAGCCCAGTCGTATGAAAGCACTTCGACCTACGAGGTACGAGTTTATCTAGTTGCAGATCCAATCCGGAAACCCCAATCCTTCGTATTGATGTGCCGACTTTTCGAAGTTCGAAGTATTTAGTGAGCGACGCTTGGCGACGAACATGTTGATACAAAATTCGGATGTCGTTAAAAATAGTCCGGATTTTGCCCGCATTTATCCACTTTGTTTCCAAAATGGAACAAAAAAAACTGAAATTGACTTGGAAGGCAGTTGCCAAGTGAAGAGGACGTTTTTTTCTGTCATCAAAAACAGAAATTGAAATCCGAAAATTTGAGTAAACTTTTGAGAGGAAGCAATCAAGCAAATATTCGGAACATTCGTAAAATAACTCCCCCTCAAGATTCAAGCTTTTTCCTGGAGGATTCCTCCAACATCTTGAAGGATTGGCAGTTTGTTTTGCATTCGCGGTGAGCCCGTTCATTCGTGTAAATTTTTTCCTCTACTTTTCCTCTCTATCTATTGACTTCTTAGGACGTGGCCGGTGCCGTTATTCTTCATCTTCTTGTTCTAACACCAACGTGGCCAAAACATCCTGTGCATCCTGGAAAATGAGAAACTTGAGTTCCTAATTTTTCTTTTCAACATAGCATCTGATACGTAGAACAAGCATTGCAGATACTACTATGGCCAGGCCTACCATGTGATGAAAAACGCAAAAGATACAGGACCAAGGGAGGAATGAAGCGTGGAGTTCCCTGCCAAACGCTTTATGTGATTATAAGGGGTGTGTTATAATGTGAGAAGATTACGATGATTATGAATTTGTTAAAATAATACTCATATTCATTACTATTTTCGATAGCATTTGAGGATTTTAAAATTTAATCTTAAACATGTGCATTTACTGAGGGTTTTGGAAAATGGAAAGTTAACGAATCAATCGAGCGAAGCTTGAAACAACAAATTGTAACAATTAAATAAACTCTTTTTCAGTATTTAACGTTCATACAGAATCACATATAAACGATTGTTCCTTGAATTTTAAAATTTGATTACAGATTTTTTTAACCCTTCGTTTCATAAAGTAGCAAATTTGCAACAATTACCGTGAAGGCACCAATTCAAGCTATGATGAATGTTCTCTGTGCGGTACAAAAATAATTTTTTGTGCGATTCGGAAAAGAAAAGCCCTGACACGTAGTAAAACTTACGTACTTTAAGGGAAAAATTTAAAAGCAAGGAATTTTTAATTGCAACGCCACAAAAAACGCGAATTTGTAAAAAGTTGCGGTGTACCAATGGCCGCGCACGTATATGATGCTTGTTTTAATCGCCGCTTACAAGTGTACCAATATGGACTCGGGCTTCTTAATTATGGTTTAAACATTAAATAAGGTATCAAAACATATCAAAATGTTATTGTATATATTCTCAGGTGAGGATTTTTATGATTCACACATCAAACTCCTATTTTTCTCTATTGTGTTTGAAACTAGTCTGGTGCTGAATTAGTATGAGACGTCATTTTTAAGAAGCATTATTTTGCCGGAAGATATTTTGGAACAATGTTTTCGTTCCCGATTTCGATAAATTATCACACATCCGGCGAGCTGTCTGAAAATCCACGAGGAAATTGACCAACTAAAACTAAACAGATCCGTATTGCTCTCTAACCTCAAATTTCCAACACTCGGTAGCAATTTTCATTAGATAATCGTTTCTTCTGGTATTGTGTCTAAAAATGGTGGTTTTTCAGTCGGTTCAGTCGGAATGTGATAGAAAATTTTGATTAATCTTATGTAACCTTTGTGAACTTCTCGAAGAATTTCTCTACGTTTAACTGATGAAAAATATTAGAAGACTTTCCGTGCGCGGTGATAGAAACATTAAAAAATCAAGTGTACTAATTGCCGCAAATATCAAAATTGTCATTTGTTCCGCAACAGGACCTTCAAACTGTTCACTTTTCTTCACACATGATTCATTATCAAGCTACAAATAACTTACGTTCGAAAAATTTTGCCGAGGTGCTCGAATTCAACACAAAAAAAACTGAACTACAAAAAGGGACCCGCTTAGCTCACTTGTTAAGAACAACAGAAAAAATGGTATCCGGCACAAACGATGTTAGTTTTTATTGTTTTCCTGACCTCAAAAAGCAGATTATATCGATTTCAAGTATGGGAAGTGAAAGATACTTAGCAAAGGTAACAGAAGATGCAAAACATAGAAATATTCGTTGTTGAATTTCGGAGAAAATCAAGATTAAAGTTGAATGTGCGTGGCCATTGGTGCTTTCACGGTAATGTATGGAAAAATTGAAAAATCGTATTTTATTTCATTTTTTTTCCTGATGTACACATCAATTCCAACTGTTTAAAGTAATGTTTAAGGAAAAATAAAAAAAACATGAAACGGAGGGTTAAAAGAAGTAAGCGCAGTAGCAGTAGCAATCAGAAGATGGGCCATATCTTGATAACCTTATGGTATAAAAGATTGGAATCAGCTACAGATTCCGTTATTAACCATAAAGTGACGATTCGGATCGGTTTAACTGTTTTAATGGAAATATTTACAAACCGGTACAATGAAACTTCGATATTACATCAGCGAAAAATTCAAGCAGCGGACTCACCAGTTTCTTGAATAAGATTTAAGGTTCCCAAGGCAAAATATTTCGATTATCCCTGAACTAGCTGCTCTCAGGATTCTCCAGGAAACGGACAGCATTCTTTTCTTGATGTCACCCATTGTTATCTGTTTTCAAGACCAGTTACAGTAGCAATTTTTGACATAAATTTAGATTTGAGAAGAGCAAAATTTTCCTATATAACACTTGTGTCATTTTCGAGCACAGCCTTCCAAGTCCTAGGGCTTGGCGGCGTCGTTATTAAAGTAGAAAGAGGAAGCATCAGTTATGTGCATAGAGAATGAGTTGCTTGTCCCAATCATCATTCTTATGACATTGCACAAAATCGAGAGCCTCAGCCAATCACGGAGTAGCAACCATTGCTGGCTTGTGGAATAAGTTCTACTAAGCCACACCAGAGCGATCGTGGAGTTCAAAATGCTGCAATATATTGCTTTCATAACAGCTCGACTAAGCCCTCATTGTAAAACCCAACCCACAAAACTGAAATTGAAAGGTTATAATTTCAAATTTTTGCGTTCAAAAACGGAATGTTGTTAGAAAGTTTTATCCAAATAATCATATGCGGATTTTTTTGGAACCTATTATACTAAAGTTGCCTGATTGCCCGGTACAAAATTCGAAAATATCCGGTTCGGCCCGGTTGCCCGAATATCATTGAAAAAAGCCCGGATTATGCCCGGATTTATTCAATTTGTCTGGATATTGTCCGGATTTTTGTCCGACAATTTTTGAAATCAAATGTCCGGCCCGGAACGATATAATTTAAAATCTCCTTTTGTGTTATGATGAAAAAAATGTATCAAATGTTTATCTTACGGATTTTTGTTGAACTATTTCTGGGTTTTCAGATATTACCCGGATTTTAAGTTAAAAATTTTGAAATCCAGTGCCCGAATTACGCCTGGCCTGGAAACATTTGGTAAAAATTTTGGCAAGCTTATTTAGAGTTATTTCGATTTTGGTCTTGCTGCGAACGTGTATGTTACAAATTTGATAGTAAAACTTGGTTCAGCTAAATTATGTAGTAGCTAAAATTAACTTAAAGGCACTAAATTTGTAGAAAATTGTTAGAAATTTTTTAAATAAAGAATGCCGAAATATTGTGTTTTCCGGTGGAGAACGAAATTTAGGCTCATTATGGATTTGTCTCGTTAATTTAAGTTTATCTCCGGCATGTCGTGCATGGCGTGCATAGTTTTCAACACAGTTTTGTTATATCATTCTGAAAGAAGTTATCCTACAAGATAGAGTCACGGCAAGGGAGTACATCCGTGTGCGAGCAACATAAAACCAAGACCGAAGTGGCGAAGAGTGTGAGTAAGAAAGGTGGCCGGTAAGTAGGCAAAAATCTCACACAGCAGAGGCATAGGAGCATATAGGAAGCGTTCGAAAATTGTCTTCTCTCTCTCTCAGCGCCACAGGAGAATCTTTTGGCGTACACCTATAAAAATTTATTTGGTATATATTTTAATAATTATCTTGTGCCCTTTTCAGCAAAACAAGTATTTTCAATTGAGACATAAAATTTCTTTTTTGATGATAGATTAAAAAAAAAAAAAAAAAGAAAACTAATAATTTTTTAATTTACATTTTTACTATTCTTACTAATATTTTCAACCATCGTTTCTTTTTCTTCTTTCTTTGCTTATTTTTATTATTATTATTAGTATTATTATTATTCCTATTACTTTCATTACTATTATTATTATCATTATTATTACTTTTTCAGCCATCGTATTTAACCAATAATTTTACATAACGTGCGCTCGAAACAAAACATTTCATACCTTTATGATAGACTTTAAGAACAATAAAATATATCATACCTTTGCTTAATTATTTCTCATTTTAGCATCCATCGTTTTATTATTGTCTTTCATCTTATTCAAACATTAAATTTATATAACATACACTTCATTCATAACATTTGCTTTTTGTATTATTGAATTTAGGAACTATTCAACTTATTCATTTGTTTCAATTATAATTTAAATTTTTTACTACCATTTGTCGTATTTTATTTCACCGTACAACGGATTTTGAATTACCTTTTAGAAGCTAAAATGAATTTCTTTTGGAAAGTCCGAAAGTCTCAACAAGTCGATCTGCTCATTCTGCAGTTCACCAATCATTCTCTAATCTTGTCATTGATGCATCAACTATTATTAGTTGGTGTGGAATGTGCCGAAGATTTTCAATATGGTGAAGAAATGTTCAGAAGAGTGCTCATTCAATTTCTAAGAAAGAACATACAGGAAGAGAAATATGGAGATATTGTAGAACGATTAATGATAGGAGTTGGTGGTTTAGAGATAGAAGTCCTTAAAATTGTATCAGAGATTTTCAAGTGCAAAATAAATGTGGCATTCGGGAGGGATGAGGTACATATTATAGAGCCGCAACTGGGAGGAATGGTGGGGGAAGGAAAAGAAATAGTGGTTTACGCGGAAGAAAATGACGAAGGTCTAATTTTTGGAAGCGTTATCAGCATAGCAGAGGCAGAAATTGAGATAGGAGAAGAAAAGGGAGATTTTTGCGGAAATGTAGTCGAACCGAAAAAAACTGAAAGCGATAGAGATGACAAGTACAGGGATGGAGAAGACACCAGAAGTGAATTACAAGACAAAAATGGAAAGTTAAAGGAAAAGTGTGACTCAAATGACTGTGATAGAAATATCATGCAAAGTAAAGAACGAGCAGGAATCGAGGGCAACAATGAAACAACAAGGAAAGGAACAATGAAGAGGGGACTGAATGATAATCAAACGGAAGCTGAAAATGAGGAATATATAATTTTAACGAATAAAACAAACGATAATTTAAAAAGAAAGAACGATGATAAGAGGAATGAAAATGATATCAACCGAAAAAGAAATAAGAATTACGACATAGTGACAGAACATGGAACAAACAATATGTTGATAGTTAAAAGGATGAGAAAAGAAGGTAACTGCTTGGTTGAGGCAATTCTAGATCAAAAGAATAAAGAAAATCCGAACTACGTCTGTACAAAAGAAGAAATTCAGGAGTGGCGTAATACAATTGCAGATTACATGAACAATAAGAGAGAAATTTTTGAACCATTTCTAGAAGAAAGCCTTGAAAACAACGGCTTTGAGAAATTTATTGAAGATGTAAGGAAGCATGGTACTTGGTTAGGTTTTGAGTCATTATTTGCGTATTCAGAGATGATGGGAGTTAGAATTGTGGTTCACAATGCCAACAGCCCAAAGATAGTTATTGGAGAGGGAAGGAGTGAACAACTTATTTACAACATACTATACGTAAACGGAAATCACTACGATAGTGTAGTTGGAATAGAACAAGATACAAATAATGAAATAACCCAGGCAGTAGATAATAAGTGCGAAGATGAAAAAACTTCGAAAAATAGTAAAGGCAGAGTAAACACAGGAGCAGATTTTAGTACTCACAACATTACAAATAAAGAAAGAATAGATGATCATGAAAGAGGAAAACACAAAACAAGTAAACACGATTACAATAACAACGAAAGAACCAAAATACAAAACAATATCGAAGGAAGAGAAATAGTAAAGGTAGGGTCAATAAATGTAAGAGGATGTTCAAATGAAGGGAAAAGAAAACAAATAGACCAAACATTACACCATCATAAGATAGACATAGGGCTACTGCAAGAAGTAAACACATTAGGCAATAGAATTAAAACAGATCACTATGACTGGTGGATAAATAAGAATAGTCAAAATAAAATGAGGGGATTAGCGTTTCTCGTAAAGAGAAAATCTAACATTCAATTAAAAGATGTAGAAGAAATAGATAAAAATGCATTGATGGCAAAAGTATTTATACACAATAATTTCCAGATACTACTGGTGAATGTCCATGCCCCAAATAAAAAGCCTCATATGTTTTTTGCTAAGTTAGGGGCGCAAATATTGAATAGAAATTGGGAAGATAAGATTATAATATTAGGGGACTTCAATGCACAAATTGGCAGGAATGACGTTGAAGTGGAAGATGCAAGGCTGCTGGGATCGGAATTGGGCTTTGAAGAAAGTAATGAAAACGGACAAGACCTAAAGACTTTCCTGCATCTGAACAACCTCCAACTTATATCGTCAAAGATTGGTAAAAATGTTAAAGTTACTTGGAAGAGTGGGGATAGAGCCAGTCAAATTGATCACGTCGTTAAAAAGATGGGAAATGGGATTTTCTGCAAACTTATTAAAGGATTATGGACTAATATTAGCACTGATCACATACTTATTATAACCGAAATTTTGACAGAGAATTACAAACAAATTAAAACAAATCAAGGAAATTTAAGGAGTCTTGACGCCAGTGTTTTGAAATATGAAGCTGTAAATAAAAAGTATAAAGATGAAATGAAAAGACTGAGAAAAAAGGAGAATACTATTGCGGAGGAAATGAACATTGGGGGGAGATATGAGATGATTGCAAAAAGGATGAAATTGGCTGCTGAAAAGGCACTGAAATCGAACAAACCTCCATTGACACCCAAACGGAAAAGAGCACTAGCACGCTGGCAAGATGCAATTAAACTCTCGAATCGAAATCCAAACCTTATAAAATATAGGCTGCTTGTAGATAATAGGAAACAAGAATTGGAAGTAGCAAACAAAGAGCACGAAGAGAAAGCTATTAAGAAATTTTATAACAGCCTTAATGACTTTGAAGTAGGAGTAAGAATACAAAAGTCCTACAAGTTCTTAAACAACTTCTTAAACAAGAAACAAAAACTTAACACTTTCATAGCTAAATCCAAATGGGATCAAATTCATGAACAAGGACAAAGAGATGAAGTACAACTAATCGAAAGTCATGACACATGTCCATTACTCGAACCACCAAGAGAGGAAGAAATGTATGCAATCGTTCAAAAGTCTTGTAATGGGAAATCACCTGGACCAGATGGCATACGAATGGAATATTTAAAGTATGCCGACAAGGACACATGGCACGAAATTGTTGTAATGTGGCAACAAATGTGGATTCATAACAAATTCCCTGATGAGCTACAGAAATCCATTCAAGTACCTATACCAAAAATAAAAAAACCCAAGGAAATTAAGGACTTTCGATGCATCAGTCTGTGCAACATCGCCTACAAGCCATATGCTAAATGGATACGCGACAGACTCATATCTTTTGCCGGAGAAGCAGGATTACATCAAGCTGGATTTACATCAGGAAGATCTACAGACGATCACATATTCGTTGCAAGGAGAGTATTGGAAGAAAATTGGAATGCTGGAATTAAAATGTACGCTGCAAGCTTGGACATCCAGAAAGCATTTGATAATGTGAAACTTAGCAGACTAAAAAATATTTTAGTAGAATTGAAAGTCCCATCACTACTAATTGATAGGGTTTTAGAATGCATAAGGGTAGACAAAATCAGAATTAAATGGCAAGGACAGCTTACAGATGAAAAATTAAGGGACAAAGGAATTAAACAAGGTTGTCCTTTATCTCCATACTTATTCAATTTAATTATGCAAAATGTTTTACAAAAACTAACACAAAAAATACCTAAAATAAATTTAATGGAAATAGGGAAACTGGGAATGCCACTAATCCTTGCCTACGCAGATGATCTTTTGGTTATAGTCGAAAGTGAAAAAGACCTTGAGAAAATTATGAAAAGATTAGAAGAGGTACTAGATGAAATTGGTCTACAAATAAACAATCAGAAAAGCCAAATACTCATAAGATTACCCAACAATCAAGGAAGTGTACCAGATGTAATAGAGTTGGGTGGAAAGTCATACAAAACCTCGAACACTATAAAATATCTGGGAATTTCATTAACCAGTACACTAAACAGACCTGCTACAACCAAAAATAGATGCATTAACACATTAAGAGCAGCAAAGAATGTTATAGAATTTTGTAAGAAATTTCAACCTTCTTGGGAAATCGGAAGGCTTATCTATGTAACTGTGCTGGCAAGCTCAATGTTATATGGGGTAAAAGTAGCGACACTTACAAAAAGAAGTCGAAACCAGATAGCTAAATACGAAAAAATGATAATGAAGGAGATATGGGACACATGCAGAGATACAAAAGGTAAAAAATTAAATATAAGGAAGGAGCTTAAAGGTAAAACTATAAATAGGAAAGCTACAGTAGGAAGGATTAAGTACTATGGCCACATCAAAAGAAGGGATGCATTGCACCCCCTCAAGATAGCACTCAAATATAAAATGCCTTTCAGAAAAAGTGGTAGGCCAAGCTTTACCTGGAAAAACGCACTTGAACAGGATTTCAGGAAATACAGGAATGTTGAATTTTCAGAATGGGAACAATTACTCCAGGACAAAGAAAAATTAAAATCGAGAGTAGAATCAATTTACAATAAGAGTGATAGTGAAATATCAGATGGAGAAAGTGAAACAGATGCACAAACCACTATCAAGTAAATAATTAGGCAAGTAAAGTAATGTTCTGTATTAAATCAATTTAGCAGATGTCATATATTCCATAATAATGAATCGTCAAGCAACCGGAGCAGAATTTTTATTGAGGTATTTAGCTTTCAACATTAACGTTACGCCGCCAATCACTAAACAAAAGGAAACTAAATTTAAAAAATGAAGATATATATATATACTAGCTGACCCGGTAAACTTCGTTTTACCTTCTAAAGTATAAATCGTAATAAATGTGTAATTTCATCTACACGTCCTTAACTGCATTGTGCTCGCCAATAGATTCTTATGGAAATCGTAACAAATAAAGTTTAATTTGTATTGGGACCCCCTATCATCAAAAGTGAGATCCTTGAAACTATTATACAAACCATCTCTGACCCAAAAAACCCTCGGATACCAAATTTCACTTCATTCCGACCGACCATTCATACGTGATGTTATTACAAAGAAAACGCCTCCATTTTTATATATAAGATGTGAAGAGATAATTTTGTATGGGGACCCCCCTTTCATAAAAAGTGAGATTCTTGAAAGTATTATACAAACCATCTCTGACCCAAAAAACCCTCGGATACCAAATTTCACTTCATTCCGACCGACCATTCATACGTGATGTTATCACAAAGAAAACGCCTCCATTTTTATATATAAGAAGATGTGAAGAAGAGATAACTTTGTATGGGGACCCCCCTTTCATAAAAAGTGAGATTCTTGAAACTATTATACAAACCATCTCTGACCCAAAAAACCCTCGGATACCAAATTTCACTTCATTCCGACCGACCATTCATACGTGATGTTATCACAAAGAAAACGCCTCCATTTTTATATATAAGATGTGAAGAGATAATTTTGTATGGGGACCCCCCTTTCATAAAAAGTGAGATTCTTGAAAGTATTATACAAACCATCTCTGACCCAAAAAACCCTCGGATACCAAATTTCACTTCATTCCGACCGACCATTCATACGTGATGTTATCACAAAGAAAACGCCTCCATTTTTATATATAAGATGTGAAGAGATAATTTTGTATGGGGACCCCCCTTTCATAAAAAGTGAGATTCTTGAAAGTATTATACAACCATCTCTGACCCAAAAAACCCTCGGATACCAAATTTCACTTCATTCCGACCGACCATTCATACGTGATGTTATCACAAAGAAAACGCCTCCATTTTTATATATAAGAAGATGTGAAGAAGAGATAACTTTGTATGGGGACCCCCCTTTCATAAAAAGTGAGATTCTTGAAACTATTATACAAACCATCTCTGACCCAAAAAACCCTCGGATACCAAATTTCACTTCATTCCGACCGACCATTCATACGTGATGTTATCACAAAGAAAACGCCTCCATTTTTATATATAAGATGTGAAGAGATAATTTTGTATGGGGACCCCCCTTTCATAAAAAGTGAGATTCTAGAAAGTATTATACAAACCATCTCTGACCCAAAAAACCCTCGGATACCAAATTTCACTTCATTCCGACCGACCATTCATACGTGATGTTATCACAAAGAAAACGCCTCCATTTTTAGATATAAGATATTTTTTTTAAATTTATTTCTTTTCATTATTTTTTTTATATATACCTATATCAAAATAAATATTTATTTTTTATTATTATTGTTATTTATTTTTTTTCTTTTATATTTAACCTTTTTTCAATTTTTTTTTTTTATTCTTTATTTTTAATTTTCATTTTTTTTTTATTATTTTATTTCTTTTTTTTCAGCAAATATTTGTTCAACAGATACTCGATTCCGAAGTTTCTATAATAAAAAAAAACCCTAGTCATTGTAGTGTTGACCAACATTTGATCTTCACAACCGAAGTTAATATTAATAAATGCCCTTGTTTTCAGATAAGCAGAACTGGCGAAGCCAAATTATAGCATCTAAACTGAAATATTAACCTCTTTAAATTTCAGTTGAAGCTACGAAGAAATTGACCGATTGAGCTGATATTACTATTAACTCTTTATCTAAAATAAAAGGTTTAGTTTTCCATTATTGATCAACTCCTTATTTCAGATCTCGATCACTTTGATTTATAATATTCAGCTTATCACCTTTCTTGTATCCTACAGATTATAGAATTATTTGTATTGATATTTGAATATCTTATTGTTTTGAGTGATGAATGAATCACTGTATTTTATCTTTTTCAGGAAACAATAAATGAACCACATTCTTATCTCATAATATATTTATATTATGTTATATTATATTATATTATATTATATTGTATTATATTATATTGTATTATATTATATTGTATTATATTTTTTTATATTATATTATATTATATTTTATTATATGATATTGTATTATATTATTTATATTATATTATATTACATAAATGCACATTTAATTAGCGAAAAATGGGTTAGGGGCATCAGGGTATCTTTGTTTTGCAAAAGGAGCGGGTAGCAGTATGTGCTTGTTACCCGTTTCGAATACTTGGCGTTTCTTAATTTATGTCAAGGGAATTTGGCATGGTTGAGAAAATGATCGTATTTGATTACTTTTTGTAAAAGAAGGACGCACTCTTTTTTCGGAAGCCTTGGCGGCGGGATTATAGTTTGCATGCTATCTTGGTTAGTCAACAACACGGTTATAGCTTCTTGAGACTTTTTCCCCTTTAACCCTGGATACCGTAAGTGCCTCTGCTTGCGATTCCATTCCCTTAAAAGTCTCATAGAGGGGTTATGACTGTGTTGCGTGGTAGCCAAGATGGTCGCGTGGGTTATTTTCTTGGCCATAACTGCGGCGCTGCCGCAAACCCAAGGTGGATTTATACATACATACAT
Organism: Uranotaenia lowii; assembly: GCF_029784155.1. Taxonomy (NCBI): domain Eukaryota; kingdom Metazoa; phylum Arthropoda; class Insecta; order Diptera; family Culicidae; genus Uranotaenia; species Uranotaenia lowii. The sequence goes on along the minus strand of NC_073691.1, from coordinate 33,837,668 downwards.
CATTCTGAAAGAAGTTATCCTGAATTTTCAAACACTCACTAGCACTAGAATAAATCACCTTCTGTTCATTTCTACTTCCTAGTTGCAATTTAAATTACAATATTGAATAGGAAAGTAAATTTAAGGATCATACTCACCGAATAACAAGCGGGAACAGATTCTCCGATTCCGGCGCCCGATAATCTCTGTAGTACAGCAGGAATGGATTCACAAAGGCCGGCGGTATTCCGGCACCCGTATTGGACACAATCTTGATATCTGCACAATTCCTAAACGTTTCCGGTTTTCCACAGCCCACACTTTCGGTTCCATTATCGCATCGACCCCACATGTTGCCCGTGTAGTATGTCCACTGAAGGACACACTGGGTGCAGGTCACAAACTGTGGCAATCGAACCCGATATCGGAAGATTTCCTTCTTTCCAGCTTCCGGTGGAATCAGATACCGAACTTCCCGGGTTCCTGTTAGATACAGTGGATACCGATCGAAACACTCCTGAGTTGCTTCGTAGTAAGGGTTATTATTCGGACATAGGAACAGCTCGAACCGTCCCATGTGGTTCGCTGTCAGTTCGATTTCAACGTCAATCTCCTGCCCGGCGGCGTACTGCCGCGAAATAATCCCTTTGCCAAATGGACCTCCCGCCTCGTGCGGCCTAGGTTCCTTCAAGTGATAAGCATCTCCACAGACGCCGCAATTTCCCTGATTTTGTTCCCACTGCACCGCATAGCCTCCACAAAACAGCTCATTGTCGTTGTAGTTGACCGGATTGGGAAAACCGAAACGCCACATGGCATTCCGTGCCGGAGGTTCCATCAGTCGCCCGTGACCCAGAACCAGGGTGCAGCTGGCCAGCAGCTGCAGCAGCACCGTGCCTAACTTGTCCAGTTTCAGTCGCATCTGGAAGCAGAAAATTTTAAACGGAAGTGTTATTTACACAAATTTACATTGAGGAGATTTATAATTTAAGTTTTATAATTCAACTTTTTTTAAAACTACTAATTATTTTGAATCCTCTTGATGGGCGTAAGGATTGGTTCAATTTCAGAACGAAAATTAAGATCAGATAATGCGTCAGGATAAGGATCAAGATCGGAATCAAGTTCCGGATCGGAATACAGATAAAGCGCTTAAGTTGTAATGATGTGTTCTTTCATTGGTATTGGCATTTTGACATACAAGTCTTTTAACTTTCGTATCACGAGATTCGATCGTAGCATTCAATGCTAGAAAAAAATTCCTTTCGTTTTCTGTAAAAAAAACAATACAACTTCTAGTTGGACATTAACTCAACATGATCCAAAATCCTGACTAATTCCCAGTTTCAGTGTATCGTTTTGAGCTTCGAATTTTATCGACAACGGATTAATTGACGTACAAAATCCGGCGAATGTGTAATTTTGCACAAACCATTCCTAAGCGCTGCATGTAAGTGAAAATATAATCGATAACACGATAATAAAGAAAAAAAATCTCATTGTACACAAAGCCACAAATACTTGATGCAAATGGCTATGCATTGTTTAAAGTAGCAAATGGTGTTGTCATTATGAACTCTGATAAAATTTTCTATTACTTATTTAATCTCCCCAAGAGAATTTTCCCATAAATTCAGAAGCATTGAAATTTGACAGATTTCGCAAAAGGTTCTTTAAAAATTTTGATTTGATTAAATTGTTGACCTTTTTCATAACTTTACTTCATCATAATAACTCTTAAAAACTTAATAAAACCCAATTATAAATGTCAATACAATTTATTTGCTCAAATCTCTTCAGATTCGGTTTATGAGGAAGATAAAATGGTTTCCAAACAATTGCTTTGTACACAGATAATTTTTGTTTGCTGGAAACCAGCAAAATTTTGTTGGTTTTTGTCCCGCTGACTTTCCAGCAAAATTTCCAGCATTTTAAATTGCTGGAAAAAACAGCAAACGTTAATGCTGGTTTCCAGCAATTCAAATTGCTGGAAAATCAATAATTCAGATTGCTGGAAACCAGCTATTTCTTTCAACACAACCAGCTGTATTTAGTATAAAATTTATATTTAAATTCAAAATTAAATTTTGATTTGGCTGTGCATATAATAAGCAATAAAACAATTATTTCCTCCCTTTTTTCAATATATTTAAACCGATTGCTGATTTTTCAGCAAAAATGACAAGCACACAACCGAATGCTAAAAAATCCAGAAATTCGAAAACTGAATTGCTGAACGTTTCCAGCAATTTATTTTTGCTGGAAATCGAGGCAAAAATTTACAGTGTATATAAGTGACTTGGTGAAGGAAAAACTGGATGATAATTATCATTTATGTGCCTTTGTGAGATGCAATATTGAATCAATTCATCACTCTCAGGGGTGAATTATCGGTGGACCGCAATTATTTCACATGAAGTTATAAATTCAAATGAATTCAAAAATGCGTTTTGCGCATAGTTGATGCAAAAAATCTGTAACATTTACAAGAAAAAATTGTAATTGAGGATGGAAGCAAAAGGCTCGAGCAAAACCAATGAATTTTTCAGTATAAAAGAAGAAAAAAAACAATTGAAATATTGTCTTATCGAAAAAAACACCAGCATTTATTTGTCTTCAAAATCTGTGTAAAATCCGAGAATTCCGGGCAAGCGGGCCGGACCGGACATTTTCCCAAATTTATATTAAGTATTCTGGCTAAACCGGGCAATCTCACAGGCTTATAGACACCCCCTCTAAAGGGTGACTATGGGTCGATTTTCATTTGACCTAAACTTTTTCAAAAATCAAAATTTTTCAACCATATATGCATACTTACACCTTTGCTAGCTGCGAACATTTCTTGCATTGTTACAGTTTTAAAGTGAGTTCAATAACGGAAGTTATTAGGAAAAAAAATCGATTACATCGTTTTTTAACCCATTTCACCCCACAGGTACTAACTGTTTGCATATAATTTCAGATGGCTTCGTCAACCAAATTTACGATTTTAATAACTTGGCTATTGATATTCGCTACGATTTCAACCTCCAGAGCAATCGACAGTAAGTATCAGGATACTAAATCCAGTAACAAAAAAAAACAAGATCATTCTGCATATCAAATGAACTGCAAAATTCCTCTTTATAAAATAAAACTAAAATTTCAATAAATAATGCTTGTCATTTAAAACCAATACGTATTTTTCTAAAATGTTCATGAAACATTAAGTTTTCTGTTATGAAAAAAAAAACAAAATCCTCTATCTATTGCTTCAAAGTTTACACATTCGAACGAATTCACCTAAACATACCAACTCATGTTTTTTTCTTGGTTTCAACTTTGAAGTTATATTTCATCTTTAAAAAAATTGACATCTCGATTGTTCTATAAAATGAAATTTTCTGTATCAACAAGTTTCAAATGTTTGAGAATGCTTCTATGAATATACCAAAATGTCCAACCAAATACTTATTTACGTAGCCTAACATCGGATCACAGTTTAACTACGACCCAAATCGAAAGCGACGTTCGCTGAAATATCTTAATTTTGTTCAAGGGATTCAAAAAAGCAAAGTGGTTCAAGATGGGAATTTGGCGAGACAAAATTAATAACAAAGAACTTTTAAGATTAAGACGAATTATGTCTTCAGATGATGAGTTGCAGCCGAAAAACTGTTTTTTAGACACGCTCTAACATTAACATCGAAAATATCATTATCGCGGATCAAAGTTATTATGTGTTGAATAGGGGCATGTCATTTAGCATTGAAAAACAATAATTCACTTGAGTTCACTTGAGTTCCGCGCGAGAGAATATATTTTCAAACATGGCGGACTTTTTACCATATCCGATTTATACCGACTATAAGTAATCATTTTTACGATAGTTTTGGTAAGAATTGCGATTCGCATTAATATGGTTAACGATTTGAGCTATCATTTCTAATGCGATTTTATGTTTGCTGGGAATCTAGTGTACATTTTTGTACAGTACAATTTTACTCTATCTTTTCAACAAAAAAAAGTTTGCAAGTCAAATCAGTGAAACATTGACACGTCCTAATGTTTCATATCGTAATATCAAAGCGCATAATTTGATATGCATCACTCCTGAAGATTCGTGATTCGTCTACATCTTACATTATTTTTTTTTTACAAATCGTTTATTTGAAACGGCTCAAACCACTTAGTTTTACGGAGCCGAGAGACCATTATTTTTAGTACAACAGTTGCTTAAGTTTAATTTACAGAGGGATTTTCGCATTGTTGTCCATATATTCGTTTTATGGATTCAAGATATTGAGTTCGTCGTTCATTATTCAAAATTATGATAGACAAAAAAAAAGAAAAGGAGAAAGAGGAAAGGGATAGTTAAATGCGTAGATCGATAGATTTAAGATAAAAGTATATTTCGAACATATAATCTAGGTCTACCATAGCCAACACATCCCTCACTGGAACGTAAGGTGGTTTACCTCGGGCCCGAAGGGAGTCAATCAAATTCGCTCTGGCGGTAAGATGGTCCTCACACGACCAAACAATATGCTCGATGTCATGGTAACCCTGACCACAACGACACAAATTGCTGCTAGCGAGATTCAGACGATAGAGTAACGCGTCCAAAGCACAATGATTGGACATGAGACGGGAAAATGTTTTAATAAAGTCACGACTCAGGTCCAATCTATTGAACCATGGTTTAAGGCTCACCTTTGGGATAATCGAGTGAAGCCACCGACCCAACTCATCCTCGTTCCATTTGCGCTGCCAGTTGACGAGTGCGTTTCTACGGACCAAAAAGTAAAATTCGCTGAAAGCGATTTGACGCTGATAAATTTCACCTTCAACTGCACCCACCTTTGCTAACGAGTCGGCCTTCTCATTTCCCACTATTGAGCAATGAGACGGCACCCAAACAAAGGTGATGGAATAGCAGCGTCTAGATAATGTATTCAATGATACCCGTATCTTCTCAAGGAAGTACGGTGAGTGTTTTCCGGGCCTTAATGAGCGAATAGCCTGAACAGAGCTGAGGCTATCCGTAACAATGATAAAGTGTCCAGTAGGTCTTGCTGCTATACTGTCCAGTGCCCAATGTATAGCTGCTAATTCAGCGATATATACTGAGCATGGATACTGAAGTTTGTAGGAAGCGCTAGAACTTTGGTTGAAAACTCCAAACCCAGAGCACTCGTCGAATAAAAAACCATCAGTAAAGTACATTTTTTCAGCATTGACGTGTCCATACTTTGCTTCAAAAATCCTGGGAACAATAACAGAACGATGGTGTTCCGGAATCCCACGAATTTCAAGCTGCATGGACAAATCAAACTGGACAGAGGAAGTGTCGTAATCAGGGTGAAAATCACGAATGGGGGAGAACGATGAAGGATTAATTTGCATAGACATGAATTCATGATATTTAGTCATATATCTAGTTTGAAAATTTTGCTCTAGTAGCTTTTCAAAATTGGCAATCACCAATGGGTTCATGACCTCACACCTTATGAGGAACCGGAGAGATAATGAATAAAACCTATCTCTCAGTGGGAGTACGCCTGCCAAAACTTCGAGACTCATGGTGTGTGTTGAGGGCATACAACCCAGCGCTATTCGAAGACAACGATATTGGATACGTTCGAGTTTAATGAGGTGAGTTTTGGCAGCTGATTGGAAACAGAAACTGCCATACTCCATCACTGAGAGAATAGTTGTTCGGTACAATTTGATAAGATCTTCAGGGTGGGCTCCCCACCAGGTGCCGGTAATTGAACGGAGAAAATTTATCCTTTTCTGGCATTTTCCTTTCAGATACTCAATGTGGGCTCTCCAGGTACACTTGGAATCAAACCAAACCCCAAGATACTTGAAACACCTCGACTGAGTGATCGCTCTGCCTAGGAGTTGAAGCTTAGGTTGAGCAGGTCTATGTTTCTTAGAGAAAACAACCATCTCAGTTTTCTGTGGAGAGAACTCAATCCCAAGCCCCAAAGCCCAGGAAGACAATCTGTCTTAAGTATCTTGTAGAGGCCTGTACAGATGTGACTCAGAATTTCCTGTTACAGATACTACGCCGTCATCTGCGAATTGTCTTAAAGTGCAGCCTTCAGAGAGACAACTGTCGATATCACTTACGTAAAAGTTGTACAAAAGTGGACTCAAACATGAACCCTGCGGAAGGCCCATGTAAGAGATCCTTCTAACTGCAATATCTCCATGAGCAAAGTTCAGATGTTTCTCACAAAGCAAGCTGTATAAGATGTTGTTCAATAGAGGAGGCAGACCTCTGGAATGCAACTTGTCTGACAACACCTCTATTGAAACTGAATCAAAAGCTCCCTTTATGTCTAGAAACACTGAAGCCATTTGCTCACGTTTTGCGTACGCCATTTGTATCTCTGAAGACAGCAAAGCAAGACAATCGTTTGTCCCTTTGCCCCTGCGAAACCCAAATTGAGTATCTGAAAGGAGACCATTTGTTTCAACCCATTTATCCAATCGGAACAAAATCATTTTCTCCATCAATTTGCGTATACAAGACAACATCGCTATTGGACGGTACGAATTAAAATCTGACGCAGGTTTCCCAGGCTTTTAGATTGCAATAACTCTCACTTGTCGCCAATCTTCGGGAACAATGTTATGTTCCAAGAATCGATTAAATAAATTCAACAAGCGAAATTTGGCGGCATCCGGAAGGTTTTTCAACAAGTTGAATTTTATTTTATCAACTCCCGGAGCTGAATTGTTACAAGAAGGGAGAGCAATTGAGAATTCCATCATTGAAAAGCTGGAATCCAGATCGCATCTGTTCGGAGACACACTTCGTATGATTTTTTGCACAGGGGTGGAATCTGGACAGATTTTCCGTGCAAAATTGAAAATCCATTTATGCGAATGTTCTTCATTTTCGTTCGTGGAAGAACGATTACGCATGCTCCGTGCCACATTCCACAAAGTGCTTAAGGATGTTTCCCGCGATAAACCTCCCACAAAATTACGCCAATGCGCACGTTTTTTCCCCTTGATCAGGTTTTTGAATCGCTGCTCAAGAGAAAAATACGTGTTGAAGTTATCCAGGGTTCCGTGTTTCCGAAAAACTTTAAAGGCGTTCGATTTGTCTTTGTAAAGTTTGGAACACTGACTGTCCCACCATGGATTGGGATGTCTTCGACGAACAGATGGATTTCGGATGGGATTGGTTTGAGCACCAACCGCACAATCAAAAATCAAATGAGAAATAAAGGTGTATTCCTCCAACGGAGGTAACACATCCATAGAATTAATAGCTGAAACTATTGTGTCCGAGTACTTTTTCCAGTCGATGTGTCTTGTGAGGTCATATGCCATATTTGTTAAATTTGAAGTGTTGACCCCATTGGTGATTGTAATTTTGATAGGCAAGTGATCACTACCATTGGGATCAAGGATTACCTCCCACTGGCAATCAAATGATAGGGAATTTGAGCAGAGTGAGAGGTCAATTGCACTTTGTCTAGCAGGAGGTTTAGGTACTCGTGTTTTTTCACCCGTGTTCAAAATTGTTAAATTGAAACTGTCACAAATGTCATAGATAAGAGTAGAACGACTATCGTCAACTTGTTCTCCCCAGACAGTTCCATGAGAATTGAAATCACCTAGGATCAACCTTGGCTCAGGGAGCACTGAGCACAGGTCCTCTAGGTGATTTCGATCCACTGCAACTCTCTGAGGCCAGTACAAACTGACAACACATAAGTCCTTACCTCTTATAGTTGTATGACAAGCAACAGCTTCAATTCCGCCTGATAATGGAAGGTGAATTCTATAAAAGGAGTGGCGCTTATTGATCCCCAAGAGCACCCCTCCATAAGAATCGTCACGATCCAGACGGATAATATTGAAATCGTGGAATGAGATGTTAGATTGAGAAGAAAGCCAAGTTTCGGACAACGCAAAAAAATCACAACTAGTTTTATGAAGCAAATAATTGAACACATCAAGTTTTGGAATGAGACTACGACAATTCCACTGTAAAACAGTGATATCTCTGACCTCTCGTGTTAAATTAGTCATCAAGAGAAATAAACGCTGAAAGAAGGGGCCAAGTTTGCATCAATTGCTGAAATAGTGTCTTTAGAATGGGAAGCATCGATGTAAAAATGCTTCTAACAGAGTCAGAAACTTTAAAGAATGTTAAAATACTGTAAATAATGTCAGAAAACTTGAAAACCCCTGAAGAGTTTGTTGATTCTGAATTTGTTATGTTAGAAGAAAGAGATGTTCCTGCAGCTGATGTGTCTTTGAGAGATGTTATTTTCATACGGAATCCTGGAGGGACTTCTTTATCTGTAGCAGCTGTTTTATTACCAAAGTTGAATGCAGGACTAACTGGGGAGACTTTCCTTCTAATCTTGGCAGAAGGCCCTTTGGTACGCTTCCTGGAATTCTCTAGAACGACGAATGGAGTTCCTTCATCAGATGAATCCGTATCAACTTCGTCAACTGGCAGAGCAGCAAAAACATTACTGGATTGAGGTTGGATCGGGGGAGAAGCGTTCTTTAAAATGGCAGCGTATGAACGACTAGATCGTTCTTTTAAAGAGCGCCTCTCCTTATCCCAGCGACTCTTAAATGCCTCGCACACAGAGATATCATGAGGTGAGCCCCCGCAATAGACACATTTCTGTTCTATTGCTGAGCACGCTCCTTCCTCATGAGTTTCCCCGCAACGAGCGCAGCGTGCCTTGTTGCAGCAATGGGACTCCGTGTGTCCCATTTTGATGCACTTTTTGCAGCTCATTGGGCGAGGCACAAAGAGACGCACGGGAAGCCTTAACATTCCGTTTAACAAAACATAGTGAGGGAGGGCGGTACCCTCGAAAGTTACCCGAAATGAGCCTGACGCTGAATACTTTTTATCTCCGTTTTCAGTGGTGGCAAATGAGAGTTGGCGGCAATCCAGGATTTTGACCGAAGTCGAATCAAGGCCTCTGAATTTGCCTACCCCTTTAGACATTATGTATTTCTGAGATCACGCCCTCTATCTCTACGTTTCGAGAGGGAACAAAAACGTGGTACTCTAATCGGAAAAAATCACTAGCAACAATTTCATTTGTGGCCTTACGATTTGCCACAACAACACGCAATTTGTTTGGCCTGACCCGAGACACTTCGGTTACGGAGAACCATCTTGCCAGATCTTTCATTATCTGAATGACATTTAAGGGTTTCAATTTGGGCCGGAAATAGACCACCCACGGACCAGAAAAAGTTGGGTCCTCTGGGTAGACCCTGAGTCGGGAGGACTTCCCAGCAGTTTTGACGGAGTTCTCCGAAACATCCATCAAAACTGCGGGGTTTGACCTCCCGCCTTCGCTCATATTTTACTACGGAGACTAAATAGCCTGTCGTAATAAAATATCAACGAATCTATAATAATTTCGAATAGATAAAATGATAGAGATATAGTAGAAGAGAAATGAAAGGGAGACAATAAATAATGAACGAACAAACTTGAATTCCTCGTTTCCTTCGTGGGGTTCCTTCTATGGCTCCGCTGAAGTGGACCTCCAAACGATGACGACTTCCTCTTGACACTTTGGTAGTGTTGCGCCAGTAGTGTCGTGGTGACCAGTGCCTCCGTTACCCGATGACGACGGTGTTCAGATCCGGATGGATCGGGTGCCCCGGCGGTATGCAGCCCGGATGTGTGGAGCGAACAAAGGGCACGTTCTTAAAGACGATGGTCTTGATGCTGATGATGGTGGCAAAACTTAATATGTGCCAATTGGTGCTGCTCGGCAATTGACGACCGAACCAGTAAAAACCACTCCTAGTGGAAAAACTGCAATTTTTTAACTTTTGCAGAGCGGCGTAAAAACACTTTGAGGTAAAAGCGAAAAAACACGTCCGCACCAGCCAGACTACTTAGATCGAATGACATCTTACATTATATTTGTTTAAAATTTTGTCTATCGAAAATCCCATCTTGGACCACTTTGCATTGTTTTGAAATGTGGTTAATTTAGATTATTTGTAACATTTCATCCTCATGATTCGTTTACCAATTATTTGATTAGCTGAACGGGATCTTCATGAACTTGGTTAATTTCTTATAAGTATTATCAGTTTCTTCCTGCACCACACAGTGGGCCAGGAACCACACTTTTGCGGTCAAAATTGACTGCAGGCCAGAGGGTTCGTTGTAGCACTGATCACACTGACATGACACTTAAAACAAAATTTCGTTCAAATTTTGTCTAAAAGCCTCCTACCGCCGACATTGCGCGGCAGCAATTCGAGCATAAAAATTTGACACAATAGCATGGACTCCAACCTGTTCAGTCCGTTCGAGTAGTCTGAATTGATCGATATTTATCAAATGTCTGGTTTAATTTTCCAGCCGGGCTAAAACATCGATCGAAGCGCCTCTGGTATTGGCATTGCTCGTTATTTTTCGAGCAGCCAAAAATGGAAACCGAATGACCAGTCAGTTTGGTCAGTGGTTGTAGCTCATCGGTGTTTTCGACAAAGTTACTCGACTCTATTTGCGCTATCTATTGATGGATTTGAATTAGTTCTTTTTTTCTCTGCAAGGTGGCGCCAAAATCTAACTTTATACAGAAGCAAGATACAGGCATGGTTTTTTATACAAAGTTGTTCATTATATCTTTCACATCAACTTTGTAGAACATTGTTAAGATCTATGCGGTGTACTTACGTTGAAAAAATAATAATTAAAAGAAACCTTGCAAAAAAGGGTTTTTTTCATCTATTTTTGTTTTTAGCTATACAATACCTTAAATTTCCACAGTATTCGATTGGAATAGACTAAAATGAGATATTCTAGTGGAAAACTTATTCGTTTTGCTGATTTTATCTGTCAAAATCGCTAAAAAAAAGTTTAAAATTATACATTTTTCAAATTGTAATAACTTGCTTGCAAGCAGTTTGGCGCGCCTCATTTTTCGAGAAGTGACAGTTGTGATTAAACGCATGTAAAAAATGTCGGTGGGTTCTCGTGGATTCCTTGCCAAACAATTTAATAAAGTTGGTTAATTTTCAATACAAATTTACATATTTTAAGACCTATTTAAAAGAAAACATCCGCATTTATCGTAGAAAAGAAGAATTTTCGTCGTTTTATTATTGCTTTAGTCCATTGTGATGCTTAATTAAGCGATTAAGCGCATTTGGTAAAATTTATGTCAAAAATAAAAAATAATTTAAAACTGTTTATTTAATTAATTTTTGAAAAAAAATATTTTTACAAATTTGATTAAAAGTGCCAAAAATTTGCTGAACTTTTTATTCCAGCATCGATTCATCCAATAACTGAACGATGAAAATGATGATGTGAAAGGTACAATGAACAACTTTGTAGAAAAAACCATGGCTGTATCTTGCTTCTGTAAAAAGTTAGATTTTGGCGCCACCTTGCGGAGAATAATAGAACTAATTCAAATCCATCAATAGCGCAAATATAGTCGAGTAACTTTGTCGAAGACACCGATGAGTTACAACGAACCCTCTGGCCTGCAGTCAATTTTGACCGCAAAAGTGTGGTTCCTGGCCCACTGTGCACAGTAAAGCTGCTCTATTTTCTATTTCTGGGAAGATTAACAGCATAATATTTGATTATTTAACATGATTTTTTTTACAAAATATTTTGTAGTTTTCTTTAAAAAAACTTGAAGGATCATTTTGATTTCTGAACTTCGTCTAGCTAAATTCGTCAAGAGTCCTTAAGTGATTTTTCTTCGTTTTTCTGAAATATCGATATAATAATTCCTTCTTTTACACATGATATCGTATGATAGTTCGATAAGGAACACTAATTTTGAACTGATCAACTAACGGCTTCCCATTTCAGTTCCAGAGTACTGCGATAGCCATACAACGATCACCAGTCAGTATGAGGAGTACTTCGACATCGACGAAATGGGCAACAACCGCACCGATCGATCCGTCGTCGATCTGATCATGTACGTACAGCTTTCGAACAAACAGGAAGAGATAGCATTCCTCCTCTCGGCTGAGAACCGATCTCGCCAGCATCCGGATTATGAGAAAACCTACGAAATCCGTATTAGCAACGTATACACAGTCATCTACAAGGAAACGCTTCGGATGTCTGCTCATCACAGCCATTCTTTCAACTTTTTCCCGGATGAACACTTCCAAGTTCACATCCGGATCACTCGAAAGGGATTGATAACGGTCAACATCGATGGGCTAGCTAAACCGATCATCTCCGTGAACGACGAAAAGCTGCCACCGGAAATCCGTTACATCAGCTTCGGCAGCCGGATGAATGCCTACCCGATCACCTGGTACTTCAACTGTCGCGATCCTCCGACGCCGGCCCCATCCGAGGGTGGTGGCCATTTCAGTCAAAATGGTGCCGCCGAACTGGACGAAAACAAATGTCCGGTCTGCCCGAAGCCGGCCAAGTGCGAGGTGGTGGTTCGAGCTTGTTCCGACACTTCCGGTGAGGGTATGCAGATGAGCGATGCCGAGAAGCAGAAATACTTCTTCTACTTCAACGTTTATCTCAGCAAGAATGGCAAAAATGGAAAGGCTATCGCCTCCGGATTTGATAATAACAACAAACTGGATTAAAGAACGAGTTACGATTGGTTAGAAAGTTAAATTTTAAATTTGATGTTACATATCTGAAGTAATCGGCTTTCTTTCTTAACAAGAAATTTCTTCCATTTCATATCAGAAAAAAAAATGTTTTCTCAAACTTAGATGGGAAAAATTTTTTAATCAATTAATCAGACTAGGGTAGCAGTAGCAGAAGATTTTAGCTTGTTTTCACATTTTACAGAAATAATACGAATCTTTTTTTCTTTTAATCTTAATAAATATAAAAGCTGTTGACCAGTAGAATAGGCGTTAAGAATTTCTAAAACTTTCAATCTTGTGATATTTCTCAAATAATCAATGACAATAATAATTGATCATACTGCTGACCGAGTTTTATTGTGAAAGAAAATTAGCTCAACCTTAAATGCATTGACCACCTCTTTCCAATTCATATTCGAAATAAGCGAACTAAACATCACAGTTCCCAAACACATTCCAAAAGTAAACTCAAATCTTTTATTCAGAATTCTTAACTCAAACTTCAAAATTGAAAAAAAGATTTCATTCATCGGAACAGCACATTTAATAAGAAAAAGGTATCTAGAAATAACTACAAATCGAAAAAACAAAATCAGAATGCGTCATTTGTAGTGATACGAATGTAGATTATCAAAACGCCACTCTTTACCTCCAACTACTCAAGAAGGTTCAGCAGAAGCATTCTATAGTAAACAAAAATTATTCAAACATATATTTATGAGCATGAATGGAATTAAGCCAAGAAAATTTAATTAATGTTTTTTTACAACTATGAATTGAAAGTAAAATAACAAATAAAAATGCAAATATATGTTTTCTCTTACAAAGTTTGACAACACATGACAAGGGTCGACTGCAAATGATCAATAAACTTCTTCACAATTATTTTCACAAATTGCTATGACAGTGCAATGTCGAAAACCCCTTAAGCTTAAGCAGCACTTACAATAATTAAGACGAATTTCAATGCCCATAAAATCCGATCGTAAAATCAGCACGTTCTGTTAATAGGAAATATTGGTTTCATTCTGAAACCGAACACAAGACGACGCCACACCAGTTGGACTTCTCATTTTTTTCCGAAGGCGGGAGCAACTTTATCGCCCCTTTCAGGATCACCACCGAATGAAATATCCCGGCTCCTCACTTTAGTCGTGCTTGCCCGGATCAGAGCTGATCCGAGAAAATAAATGCAAAATTAAGCCATAAAAATTGCAACTCACTTTCTGCCCATTAATAAAGGGGCTGCAACTTCTTCAAGCAGATCAAGTGCGATGGGCCTGGATCCTCAGGTTAGGATCGATTCCTGGCACAGGATTAAATGTTGTAGTTCCTTTTTAAGCGCTTGTTCTTCGGTTTATAAAAAGAGACATCTTCCAGGCCACTTACTTACTAACTGACTATCTGGTGCATCCTTCTGGATCAAATCGGTTGAACAAACCTGTTTTATGCAGGCGAAGAATCCAGTTTGATGGCTTGCGTAGGGTTTCGTCGTTCAAAAGCGGGAACAAGGACCTACCTAAATGGGTCTCGTCAATAATGTTTGATACGCTCCAGGGATAGGTCTTCTCTAAATATCAACCGGGACGTTATTAGAGCAAGGACCCGGACGACTTTTAAGACGACAAGTAAGCAAAACAACCGGGAACGGCATTCCAGAAGCCATTAAAATTGTTTATTGACAGCCAGTCGTGTTGTGTCTGCCTCATGTCCTTGACTTGAATTTCTTAGGCTCTTTGAAGGCCGAGGTTGGTCTGGCTAATTGAAGCCTGTTTCATTGAACCGGACGTGTGGACCTTGATTCCGAAAACACTCTGGAAGCTTGTTTTCGATTAATCATCACTCAAGAAATTTCCAATTAGATAAAAAATACTTATCATCTGGTAGCGAATTGAAATCGTGACAAGAAAATTAAGGCGAGAGATCATGTCTTATTAGAAGAACCGTCTGAGCTTTTAATAAACCTCATCCGTTCTAGTCAATTTGACAGTATTGGATGCCAGAAGGCTTGTAACTTTGAGAGCCAATCCATAAGGAATAGTTAGAAGATATAGTTATTTCACAAAAAAAAAATCAAAATTTTAGAACCGATAAACTTCGAATTTCTTTGCTCTCCATCTTTCAAAAATAAAAGGTTTTTTTTTTAATGATTCGAATTTTTAAGAGCTAGAGCTGGAGTTTTGGATTGAAATTCAAAGATGACTTAAACTTAATTTTTGAAAATTCAGACCAGACAGACAGACAGACAGACAGACAGACAGACAGACAGACAGACAGACAGACAGACAGACAGACAGACAGACAGACAGACAGACAGACAGACAGACAGACAGACAGACAGACAGACAGACAGACAGACAGACAGACAGACAGACAGACAGACAGACAGACAGACAGACAGACAGACAGACAGACAGACAGACAGACAGACAGACAGACAGACAGACAGACAGACAGACAGACAGACAGACAGACAGACAGACAGACAGACAGACAGACAGACAGACAGACAGACAGACAGACAGACAGACAGACAGACAGACAGACAGACAGACAGACAGACAGACAGACAGACAGACAGACAGACAGACAGACAGACAGACAGACAGACAGACAGACAGACAGACAGACAGACAGACAGACAGACAGACAGACAGACAGACAGACAGACAGACAGACAGACAGACAGACAGACAGACAGACAGACAGACAGACAGACAGACAGACAGACAGACAGACAGACAGACAGACAGACAGACAGACAGACAGACAGACAGACAGACAGACAGACAGACAGACAGACAGACAGACAGACAGACAGACAGACAGACAGACAGACAGACAGACAGACAGACAGACAGACAGACAGACAGACAGACAGACAGACAGACAGACAGACAGACAGACAGACAGACAGACAGACAGACAGACAGACAGACAGACAGACAGACAGACAGACAGACAGACAGACAGACAGACAGACAGACAGACAGACAGACAGACAGACAGACAGACAGACAGACAGACAGACAGACAGACAGACAGACAGACAGACAGACAGACAGACAGACAGACAGACAGACAGACAGACAGACAGACAGACAGACAGACAGACAGACAGACAGACAGACAGACAGACAGACAGACAGACAGACAGACAGACAGACAGACAGACAGACAGACAGACAGACAGACAGACAGACAGACAGACAGACAGACAGACAGACAGACAGACAGACAGACAGACAGACAGACAGACAGACAGACAGACAGACAGACAGACAGACAGACAGACAGACAGACAGACAGACAGACAGACAGACAGACAGACAGACAGACAGACAGACAGACAGACAGACAGACAGACAGACAGACAGACAGACAGACAGACAGACAGACAGACAGACAGACAGACAGACAGACAGACAGACAGACAGACAGACAGACAGACAGACAGACAGACAGACAGACAGACAGACAGACAGACAGACAGACAGACAGACAGACAGACAGACAGACAGACAGACAGACAGACAGACAGACAGACAGACAGACAGACAGACAGACAGACAGACAGACAGACAGACAGACAGACAGACAGACAGACAGACAGACAGACAGACAGACAGACAGACAGACAGACAGACAGACAGACAGACAGACAGACAGACAGACAGACAGACAGACAGACAGACAGACAGACAGACAGACAGACAGACAGACAGACAGACAGACAGACAGACAGACAGACAGACAGACAGACAGACAGACAGACAGACAGACAGACAGACAGACAGACAGACAGACAGACAGACAGACAGACAGACAGACAGACAGACAGACAGACAGACAGACAGACAGACAGACAGACAGACAGACAGACAGACAGACAGACAGACAGACAGACAGACAGACAGACAGACAGACAGACAGACAGACAGACAGACAGACAGACAGACAGACAGACAGACAGACAGACAGACAGACAGACAGACAGACAGACAGACAGACAGACAGACAGACAGACAGACAGACAGACAGACAGACAGACAGACAGACAGACAGACAGACAGACAGACAGACAGACAGACAGACAGACAGACAGACAGACAGACAGACAGACAGACAGACAGACAGACAGACAGACAGACAGACAGACAGACAGACAGACAGACAGACAGACAGACAGACAGACAGACAGACAGACAGACAGACAGACAGACAGACAGACAGACAGACAGACAGACAGACAGACAGACAGACAGACAGACAGACAGACAGACAGACAGACAGACAGACAGACAGACAGACAGACAGACAGACAGACAGACAGACAGACAGACAGACAGACAGACAGACAGACAGACAGACAGACAGACAGACAGACAGACAGACAGACAGACAGACAGACAGACAGACAGACAGACAGACAGACAGACAGACAGACAGACAGACAGACAGACAGACAGACAGACAGACAGACAGACAGACAGACAGACAGACAGACAGACAGACAGACAGACAGACAGACAGACAGACAGACAGACAGACAGACAGACAGACAGACAGACAGACAGACAGACAGACAGACAGACAGACAGACAGACAGACAGACAGACAGACAGACAGACAGACAGACAGACAGACAGACAGACAGACAGACAGACAGACAGACAGACAGACAGACAGACAGACAGACAGACAGACAGACAGACAGACAGACAGACAGACAGACAGACAGACAGACAGACAGACAGACAGACAGACAGACAGACAGACAGACAGACAGACAGACAGACAGACAGACAGACAGACAGACAGACAGACAGACAGACAGACAGACAGACAGACAGACAGACAGACAGACAGACAGACAGACAGACAGACAGACAGACAGACAGACAGACAGACAGACAGACAGACAGACAGACAGACAGACAGACAGACAGACAGACAGACAGACAGACAGACAGACAGACAGACAGACAGACAGACAGACAGACAGACAGACAGACAGACAGACAGACAGACAGACAGACAGACAGACAGACAGACAGACAGACAGACAGACAGACAGACAGACAGACAGACAGACAGACAGACAGACAGACAGACAGACAGACAGACAGACAGACAGACAGACAGACAGACAGACAGACAGACAGACAGACAGACAGACAGACAGACAGACAGACAGACAGACAGACAGACAGACAGACAGACAGACAGACAGACAGACAGACAGACAGACAGACAGACAGACAGACAGACAGACAGACAGACAGACAGACAGACAGACAGACAGACAGACAGACAGACAGACAGACAGACAGACAGACAGACAGACAGACAGACAGACAGACAGACAGACAGACAGACAGACAGACAGACAGACAGACAGACAGACAGACAGACAGACAGACAGACAGACAGACAGACAGACAGACAGACAGACAGACAGACAGACAGACAGACAGACAGACAGACAGACAGACAGACAGACAGACAGACAGACAGACAGACAGACAGACAGACAGACAGACAGACAGACAGACAGACAGACAGACAGACAGACAGACAGACAGACAGACAGACAGACAGACAGACAGACAGACAGACAGACAGACAGACAGACAGACAGACAGACAGACAGACAGACAGACAGACAGACAGACAGACAGACAGACAGACAGACAGACAGACAGACAGACAGACAGACAGACAGACAGACAGACAGACAGACAGACAGACAGACAGACAGACAGACAGACAGACAGACAGACAGACAGACAGACAGACAGACAGACAGACAGACAGACAGACAGACAGACAGACAGACAGACAGACAGACAGACAGACAGACAGACAGACAGACAGACAGACAGACAGACAGACAGACAGACAGACAGACAGACAGACAGACAGACAGACAGACAGACAGACAGACAGACAGACAGACAGACAGACAGACAGACAGACAGACAGACAGACAGACAGACAGACAGACAGACAGACAGACAGACAGACAGACAGACAGACAGACAGACAGACAGACAGACAGACAGACAGACAGACAGACAGACAGACAGACAGACAGACAGACAGACAGACAGACAGACAGACAGACAGACAGACAGACAGACAGACAGACAGACAGACAGACAGACAGACAGACAGACAGACAGACAGACAGACAGACAGACAGACAGACAGACAGACAGACAGACAGACAGACAGACAGACAGACAGACAGACAGACTTGCTATTTTTCATAGTCTCTCTTGTTTGAAACTCAGCTATGGGTATTTAGTATCATTTTTCTAGAGTTATAAATACTGAGGTTCAAAACAGAGTTACTAATCAGAATTTAAAATCACCAACACTTTATTATTATAAGATTCTTGGTCTCAAATTTCAGTTGAACCTATTAAACACAAGACACAATCCGGGCAAGTCCTGCTTTACTCTGGCATACGAGGAGAACATGCTACTCGGGAACGAGGAGTTTGTTTCCTGTTAAGCCCGCAGGCCTACGCGGCCCTCATTAGATGAGAACCGATAAACGAAAGAATAATCGTAGCCAGATTCAGAACACGGGTTAGAAACCTTACAATGGTTCAGTGTTATGCGCCAACTGACGTTGCCGATTTGCAGGAGAAAGAGCAGTTTTACAGTCAACTGAACAGCGTGGTAGAGAGAATTCCGAAGGGTGACATTCAAATCCATTTGGGCGACTTCAACGCAAAGATTGGCTCCGACAATCAGGACCTTGAGCGCATCATGGGGCGCCATGGCCTAGGACAGATGAGCGAAAACGGAGAGCTGTTTGTAGAATTTTGTGGCAACAACAACATGGTGATCGGCGGATCGCTCTTCCCCCATCGACCAGCACATAAGGTCACTTGGGTATCCCGAGATGGCCGAACAGAAAATCAAATTGACCACATCTGCATCAGCCGAAAATGGAGAAGGAGCCTTCTTGATGTCCGCAACAAACGAAGCGCAGACATTGCATCTGACCATCACCTCGTCCTTGGCGAGATACGACTGAGAGTTGCGCGTGTCCAACGGCGCGAGGAGAAAGTCGGGTGTCGATACGACGTCCACCGGTTGGAGAATCCAGAGGTGAAAAGGGCATACGTTGAACAGCTAGAATCCCGAGCCTCGGAGCTGCCGACAGACGGAACATTCGAAGAACAGTGGTGTGGAATCAAGAATGCCTTTATCACGACGAGCCATGGTACTCTCGGTAAAGTTTGTGGAAGAAGAAGTGAATGGATGTCGGATGAAACTTGGAGGATGGTCGATGATCGGAGAAAGGCGAAAGTCGGAATTGAGCAGGCATGTACCGGGTCAGCCAAAGCAGCCGCCCGCTTACGATATGCGGAGTTGGAAAAGGCAGTTAAACGAGCTTGTAGACGAGACAAGAGAGCCTGGACAAACTCCCTAGCCGAAGAGGGGGAAAGAGCCGCCGCCAATGGAGATATCCGATTACTTTATGACATTTCTCGCCGCCTCAGTAGTGCAAGGACTAATGCAAGAATGCCGCTGAAAGACCGAGCAGGTCAGTTATTGACCGATTGAATAGATCAGCTCAAACGATGGACTGAGCACTTCGAACAACTCTTTCGAGTCACGAGTAGCGATGGCCAACAGAATCTGCAGCTCGAAGCGCCAACAGTAAGTCGCATAAATGGCGTCAACTCGGAAGCGCCTTCGCTGGCTGAAATAGAAGCGGCAATCAAAAACATGAAATCCAACAAAGCACCTGGGATCGATTGCATCCCTGCTGAAATGCTGAAAGCCGACCCTGCCCTATCAGCACAAATGTTGCACCGTCTTTTCGCTGACATCTGGGATACTGCAACATTCCCGGCCGACTGGATGCAGGGTATCCTCGTAAAGGTCCCGAAGAAAGGAGACCTGACAGAGTGCGGTAACTGGCGAGGCATAACGTTGATCTGTACAACCCTCAAAGTACTCTGCAAAGTGATTCTGAACAGGATCCAGGAGAAAATAGACGCTACACTCCGACGGCAACAAGCTGGATTCCAATCCGGACGATTATGTGTGGACCACATCACTACGCTACGAATCATACTGGAACAAATCAACGAATTCCAGGACTCTCTTCTGCTGGTGTTCGTTGATTTCGAAAAAGCATTCGACCGACTTAACCATGAAAACATCTGGGCGGCTCTAAGGCGACGAGGGGTCCCAGAGAAACTAGTCCATCTCATCGAAGCACAGTACGAGGCATTTTCGTGCAAGGTCTTGCACGACGGTGTCTTGTCCGAACCAATCCCGGTAACTGCTGGAGTGAGACAAGGATGTATTCTATCACCGCTACTTTTTCTAATCGTAATGGATGAGATTCTGATTGGATCGATTGACTGTGCACCGAACCGAGGATTACCGTGGAATCCTTCAACAATGGAGCAACTGAACGACCTTGACCTGGCTGACGATATTGTTTTGCTCGCCCAAACACAACCAGATATGCAGAACAAACTCGACGACCTCACCGAAAGTTCCAAAGCAGCAGGTCTCAAAGTCAATGTCGGAAAGACCAAGTCGATGGAGATCAACACAGGAAATCCCTCCAGTTTCATGGTAGCTGGGCAACAAGTTGAGAAAGTGGAGTGCTTCCAGTATCTTGGTAGCCAGATAACGCCTGATGGTGGTACCAGGAAAGACATCGAAACCCGGATCAGAAAGGCCCGATTTGCGTTTGCGAGTCTCCGAAACATCTGGCGGTCACGCCAGATCTCTCTACGAACGAAAATCAGAATCTTCAACTCAAACGTCAAATCCGTATAGCTGTACGGGTGCGAAACTTGGTGCACATATGCGGTAACGACGCGAAACTGCAAGTATTTGTAAACCGCTGCCTGCGGAATATCATCCGCGCTTGGTGGCCTGGCAACTGGATCTCGAATGAGGAACTACATCGCCGGTGTCATCAAAAGGCGCTAGAAATCGAGATTCGGGAACGTAAGTGGAGATGGATTGGGCATACGCTGCGAAGAGATGAAGACGAGATTTGCAGAGAGGCGCTAGATTGGAATCCAGAAGGTCATCGAAGAAGAGGCAGACCCAGAAATTCGTGGCGGCGAAGCCTAGCCGCTGAAATCCGAACAGTCGACGAGAATCTTGACTGGGACCAGGTGAAGACGCTGGCTCCGGATCGTCAACAGTGGAGGTCTTTTACCACGGCCCTATGCACCGGAGGATCGGCGCGGGATCATTAAGTAAGTATTAAACACAACAAGTAGAAGCTATTTAAGTTGTTTTTCCAAACGTGATAAATCTGACTCGTTCTAAGCCAAAATTGATCATTAGCTTACCAGAGGGTCACATGCTAAATTTCAGAACGATCTGACCATGGGGAGGGTTTGCTTGGGTCTCAAACGTGAAAGGAATTTTAAGGTATTTTGCTCGGGAGGGACAAAAAATACTGGTTTTTCATTTATTAATTTTTCCTTCTATAGCCGATTGCTTCTTTTAAACAATTTTCTTAAAGTCTAAACTGAGACAAATATTTTACTCGAAGACTACAACACTATTGGAATTGAAAAAAAAAAGTTATTGCGGTTAAAAGATTGTATTTTAGCCGAAAATTCTCGTATAAAAAGCAATGCGTAAAAAGTACGCAATGTGTGTTGGACGACAATATTTGGCCAAAATACATTCTTTGAAACGCAATAACTTTAAATTAATTAAAGATACAAATAAGTTCTGGAAAAATAATGATTATACTTAGGGGAAAAGGTCATTCCATTCACCCGTATTTTGGTAGCAGCATACGAATTTCAACCAGGTGATTGGAGTATCCATTTCATAAGCCTTATCCATTGATCTAATTTCCGTAAATCGAAACACTCACACGACTTCATATTCACAAAATTCCAAAGGTATTTCGAGTTATGAGACTTTGAGATATTTTAAGTTTTGAGTTGAATTATGAGTTACTTTGAAATATAAGATTTTACTTTTTAAGAACAAAATTCGGAGCAAACAAAAAACATGTGCTCTTGGATTTACAGTCGCCTACTAATCTCCTCGGTTGACTAAGTTCAAGAATGCAGCAAAAAAAAACAAACTTTCGGATGTCAGCATCAGTTGATTGTTTTGAAAAATAAAGATCTAAAAAAAATTTTTTTTTTATTTCGTTGAAACCAATCAATGGATGACGAACTATAGTTATTCTTGCAACATAAAATTTCACCTAACCAGAATTTTATTTCAAAGATATATTTTATAGCAACATTTTGGACAGCGCTAACCTCACATAAGGTAATTTCACAAAATTTATACTTGATTTTTTTCAAAAACGACATGTGCAGGTTCCCACAGAAAAAAAGCTTCAAACAACTAAGCATTGAAAATTTTTATTAGGGGAAAGTCGGGTAAGACGGACACTCTAAGGGCATCTGTATTCGTGGTCTATTCTTGCGTCTTATTTATACAAGAATTGAACCAAAGAAATTAGATCCGATCCAATGAAAAAACTGGCAACTGCACTCGTGTTCCATTAACTGTCAAACGGTTTAGAACTGCGTCAAATTGGATCCAAATCTCATCAGTTTTGGATCAATCCTTATACCAGCTCTAAAAAAAGTTGAGTTGAAACTGGTATAATGGATCACCAATGCGGTTGCTCGGGTCGGAATTTGGGTCTAAACCGGCTGTTTGGACCACGGATACAGGTGCTCTAAGGTATAAAAAAAAACAGATATTGCTTTTTACATCGTAGTTTTCGTGCAGATGGGCAGTTTAGGTTGTTTGCTATCGCATTAACCATTGGAATTGGTAAATTTCCTTCATCAAGACTGTTTTTATAGCAATCTATAACATGCTTGCAAATTACACTTGTCAAAAATGGTCGGGTAAAACGGACACTGCTCAGAAAACTTACATTATGTCGCAAAAATTGCTGATAAAGTAGGTATTTTTGTGAGTTAAGTATTTGAAAACGTTTTAAAACCAACATGGAACCAACTGGTCCAAGTCCAGCAGCGAAACAGTGTGGTTTCGGAATTCCGTGTTTTATGGGCGCTTTCTAAACTGGAGATCCGATTTTTGCAGTTTTTATGGCCTGTTTGACATGCCGAGTGCTTTTCGACCGACAATTGCTCTTGCCAAGGTCTTTCGAAGGCACATGGAGGATCAAACCGATGAAAATTTTAAAATACGTGGAGAAACTTGTGTATCCGTTTTACCCGAACTTGAGGTGTCCGTCTTCCCCGCCTTAGCAACTTTTTTTCAAAACGTTTGTTGTCCAAGCCTTTTGACGGAAATTCTATGATTTTCCTCCAGATGGTTAAAAATAAGCCTAATAAACACTGTACCTTTGAAAACGGTTGAAATTTGAAAACGGTTGAAATTTTTGAAAATTTTGCGAGTTCTGAACTATTTAATGACGAGAGAAAATTACTTAAAATAATGGATTCTCAAAGTTTTTGTTTGTTTTGTTTACTATTCTGGGACCTTGCTTGCTATAAATAAACAAAGGCCAAAGCCAAACATTGTAATTTTCGAAATATCGAAAGTGTCAGTTTTACCCGCTGTGTCCGTCTTACCCGACTTTCCCCTAAAGGTCTCAAAGTGCCAATGATCAAAAACTTTGATAAATAGTGAAAATGTAGATTTACTGCCCAAATATTTAAATTTTAACTACAATTTATTTAAAAAAAATCTATATTTTTCATTTTAGGATTTTTTTTAATAATTTTCTATAAACACACCGTAAAAAACACATGATTTACGGACAAACCACAAAAGATCTAACATCTGGTCGCAGTGGTAGGAACTCAACAAAAAAATAGAGGGATGACTGAAAAGAAAATCAACTCTACTCAAAAAGACTATGAATTATTGCTTGAAAAAAAAACAACAAATGGTAACACAAGTCAACAAAATTCACATTTTTCCGAGGTGCAAGAATATAAGAGCAAATTTTGACTAATTTTCTGGCGTTCTGGCGCTGATTCCAAATATTTATTTAGTTTTTTTTTACTCAACTCTTGTTTTAAAGATTTTTGAAAATAGGTAAAATTTTGCTGAAATTTTAGCATTATTTTGGCAAAACTTTACAACATTATAAATGATATAAATAAAAAGTTTTTAACAGCGAGAAATTTTGACTTCTGAGAAAAAAGATATTGAAGTTTTTTTTTGTAAACTTAACTAAAATCTGCAAAAAAACAAGAATTTAAACGAAATTTTAAAGAGGATTTAAACTAAATAATATATTTGATATTTTTAAAACCCTTAGTCTAATAGTTTCGCAGTTTTAAAAATTAACTCCAAATACTCAAAGGCTATCTCAAATGATTTCAGAAAAAGAAAACAATCCATAAAATAAACCCTTGAAGAAACTGGGAAGCTAAAAACCTGAAGAAATTATTTCAAAATGGACAACCAAAAATCCAGGCTAACTTTTTCAAAACCCAGAAATTACCCAACAAAAATCAAGAAAATAATTGATAAAAAAATTTTTTTCAACAAAACTCATCGCAGATTTAAAATCATATTTTGGGCTTCCAAAAAACATATCATGATTATTTTTATGAAGCTTCCTCAAAAAATTTCGTTTTGGAGGCATAAATAAAAAAAAATCACAATTCATTTTGTTTTTTTTTTTTTTTTTGTTTGATTTGCCAAACAAAGTTAAAAAATCTGGGCTTTTTTCAATGAAATACGACTATCCGGGCCTAGCATGTTCCCAAAATTCGTATTAAATATCGGGGCAAACCCGGATAAAACCATGCAATCTGGCAACCTTTACGAAATCTTCAACAACATAATGTAGTCTTGCTTCTTTTAAGCTGATTAATTGAAGGTTCATTTATATCCCTAGCTAATTGAAATGTTTAGATAAGGTCAGTATTTGGCCTTGCCCAGCAATTTTTTTTAACAGTAAACGTAATAAACACACTCCATTAGTTTGATTGACACTGACCAGATTATCTTTCCCCAAAAAAAAAACCAGTGGCATCGAGCTTCTTAAAAAAAACAATCGTAGAAGGATAAGTACCGTTTGCTGATCTGCGATCGAAACGGACAGCTGCCTGCACTATGGGAGATAAGGTGGCGAAAAAAAGGAAAAGTGAGTGTCAAAAATATTTTTACTATATTTTTATGGAAAGTAGTTGAATACTTTGATTAAGAGAAGTTCAAAATTTTGGAGCTGTTGGAGGAACTATGATCGAGTAAAGTTGAAAAATGGCAAAAAAGATATAGGTAGTTTTGTGTGACTTAGGAGTCACAGTTTTTGGACGTGATCTGTTTTTCGTATGTCCCGGCTGAAATTTTAATTTTATCCAAGTTTTTTGGTATGTGCTGACAAGATTTGGAAAGTTTAGCTGCGGCCAAGTTGTGTATATATAGGAGGTGTAACGATATAAGAAACTCCCGATTCAGCCATTTTGATTTTGCTACTATGGAGTTCGTGGAGTTTGTTCACGAACAAATTTTCCAATGTTTACAAAAAAACTCACTGAACCTCACCGCGCTCTCCTCGCCTTCTTACTGACAAAGTCAGAGAACCTTGTGATCTAATAACCTTGGCTGCGGCCACTCTCAGCAAAGATATTTAGAGCGCTTTGAAAGTTGTGCAGTATTTAGATTTTTGGTCCCTTTACTATGGAAGATTTTCATGCAAAAAACACTGCAAGTAAAACCTGCCACTATCAAAATTGATCGTTAAATGTCAAAAAATGATCGAAAACAACAAGTGTCGATCATAACAAACAGAAATATTCATCAAATTGTTTTGAAAACTATTAAAATATTTTTGTCCGCATGCTTGTAAGGAGATCGCTCATAGTTCGCGGCTTATTGCCGGAATGCCAGGGCCAGAAATCCAAGCCTCCAAGTCAGTATTGATAGCAGGATCAACCGGTATTGATGGTACAAGAAATCTTGCTACTCAGGAGGTAGGGACACTTGAAATTCGTTACGCTATCATAGTTGATTAATCGCAGTCAGGAGGCCTGTCTGTCTCCGCAAAAAAGGCAACGTTGGTCGTCCGAAGAAAGACGACAAACGAAACTACAAAAAAAACTAGTTGATATGATTATATTTTCGTCTTATTGTATGCTCTTATAACATAGTTATGGTTGGAAGAGCTCATCGATCTCTCTCGTTCTTTATTTGGTCTTGATTCCAGTGCGGTGGTTGACATTTATCCCGGATTGTTTTTATTTTGCTATTCACAGCCCCATGCGTCAGTGAGTGACTTCTGCTGATTAGACTAGAGTTTAGAAACGATAGCAGCTGTCGAACCATGTAATGGATCTTCGATAAAGCGGATTAAGAAATTTTGAACACTCTTATATTGCTCCGATTGAATCGGTTTGTCTATAGAACAGGTTTCAGAACCACATAAACGTTTGGCTGTTCCGGAGTTCAACAAAGTGCTACATTTTGTTCGTTAAATGAAGATAATCTACAGTATATTGAACTAGCTGGAGTGAGTTAATCGAATAAAACTGGCAGGATCGAGAGCAAAAGACTTGGGACGTCACTTTGAGCACGCATCAGTTTAAACGAGGAAACAAGTCTTCGCAAGCCCTTAAGTTTCCTTTAATTGGTGGCTTGGAGCTCCGTTGCAAGATCGAGAAATTCCAACCTTAATACAAAGTATTTGTAAGAAAAATTGGCATAATTAGGATTTCTAGAGCAACCGAAGTGTGAGGAACCCTCGATTACTGAGCCTGAGGTGATAATTGCCTGCAACTAGAGCAAATCGTAATAGTTCATACCGGACGAAACAACTTTCAAAAGTAACGAGCGTACTGAGAGTGACTATCAAACTTTATACACAGTTTCAAATGAAAAACAAAAACCATCGACGTTTCGGATTTTTTTAAAACTTTTTCAAGGAATCAACCCTCTGAAAAGTTTGAGAATAACAAATTGCATTCAAAAGTTACCAATACTGTTTGCCTATTGTTCTCATTATAGTCTCCGTTCGATTGTTCTCTCATTCATCGAGTTTCTTTAGTCTACAGACTACACCTCTGATAAGAAACAAAACATAATAACAATTGCGCTTCCGCAAGTGTCCGGTTGCAGCATAGGGTTGTAAACAAAAATCCCTTCTTTCATCTTTGTATATGCTCAATCCATACATCGCCTGTGCAGTTGCGTTTGCTTGCAACTAATTTATTAGGAGCTGGAAATAGTCCCCCCATTCATGCTTCGCACTCGGGTCGCCCATCTGGAGCACCAATAAGACCAGCAAGAGGAGCGTCCTTGACATTTGAAAGTTCTTGCTCTTCCTCGGTTGGCGGGAACGGCAGCATAAAGAGAGGAATAAAAATATAAATAAGACTAAAAAAACCACGACAAACTAAAAAACGATTTATCCCTAGCCGCGATCGTTTGGGGAGCAGTGTTTTTCTTTCTGTTCCCGTTTTTGTCCAACGAAGGAGTCGTTCTTATCATCCAGAATGCTGTTTCTCAGTTGTTCAGAATGAACGCTCAAGAGGGCATGGTTTGTGATATCATGTGTCATTGATCGAAAAAAAATGATAGAAGCTTTAAGGGTGTTTAAGCACTTTTTATGATGCATTGATAAACATCAGCTTGTAGAACCCAACTTTGTATTCGATACCACCTGAAAAGGTCATTTTTCTAAAATTGTTTTGACGATCTTGCTTGAATTATGGAATTTGCTTATGCTAATGATACATACACAGCATCCCGGTGTGTAGTAAAAGTACATTTACTACTCATCTTCACTAGGCCGGGCCCACTGTGCAGTATTGGACGCAAAGACAACTGGAACACAGGGAGGAAGAAACGTGGACAACAGTACCGTACGTTCCCGTGGTTTAATAATTTTCACTTAGGGAGCACAAATGCTAAAAAGAAGTGTGCTCCTGGACTCTTTTTCTATTTCTTATGTGGGTAGAAATGGGGTTGTTTTCCAAAGAATTTCCAATTTTTTAAACATTTTGAATTTCTTCGCTCTCTATCTCTGGTCATCGACCATGGATATAGCGCCATTTCTTGCACTTGGAAAGAAAAATTCAAAAGAAAAAAGGTTATTGTAACATCCATGCCATCTTTGGAACTTTACCCTTTCCAAAGATATTACGGACGGATTTCACGCCAAATCGACACGGAGTTGCCATGACCTAGTAAAGCAACTTGGCATACTTTAATTTCCCAAAAATGGTTTAGACTGACATTTGCAATGGGCCAAATCTTTTATTGAAAAAAATTATAAACATGATTAGTTCGAAAATTACAATTCCTACAAAAATGTAGTTCAAGAGAGAGTTTTGATAAACATTGCTGAATTTTTAGAAAAAAAAACAGTGAATTTTTTTCAAAACACTACACTGAGAAAAATGCATTTCAAAAACCAAAACTCAATTTCCCAAAAAACACCATCTCAGAATTTGATGAATTTTTTTTCTAAGCTGAGTAATAATGAGGCAACTTGTGTGGTTTTATAATTATACACCCAAAACATTTGTTTTTCGTTTTTCATTTAAAAAACATAAAACGTTTTTTTCCCTTTAGAGTACTCACTGTGCGATGTTGAGAAGAGTTGTGAACCACATTATTCTCCACCACTAAAAAACATCGAATTCTGAGATGACCATTTTTTTAAAATAGACTTTAATTTATTAGTTACAATCAAAGCTCTTAATTTTTCGAAATCAGTACAATCAATTCAACGAAGCAGTTTTTGAATTATAGGTAGGAAATCTACACTGAAAAAATAAATTACATGATTTTAAAAATATATATGAAAAAGTTTAAGTTAGAAAAACTTTTTCCCCTTGAATATGCACAAGCTGCAATGTATGGATGACTTGTAGGCCTTATCATTACCCGACTTAGAAAAACAAATAATAAAACTTAAAGATGGCGTTTTTTTTTTGAATATTAAGTTGAGTTTTCGAAATGCATTTTGCTCAGTGTAGGATTTTACAATATATTTTGTCAATATTTTTTTTTTTAATTTAATCATTGTTCTAAAACTCTCCCGTTGACCACATTTGTTTACTAATCGTACTTTTAAAGTTGAAAATTTTCATTAAAAAAAAGTTTGGTCCTTTTCAAATGTTGTCTAGATAATTTTTGAGAAAACTAAGTAAATATGCCAAGTGTCTTAACTACGTTAGGACTATACACATAAAATTTGATTCAATCCTGAGAGGGTCATGCCAGATATTGTGTCGAGTTGACGCGAAATCCATCAATGGTGAATATTAAAAAAAAAATCAGACAAACATTTGTACTAACGAATAACGAAACCGAAAATTTCTTTGAATACTAACTTCCCTTTTTCAATCTTACTAATGATTGAGTGCGGCATTAAGTGCGTTTACCCTACTATCGCAGATTTTTTTTCCAATCGCAGCACTCCGAAGAGTTTTCACACACACACATGTGGGTAAGAAGAAGTAAGTTTATTTATTCTAAGAGCAAGTTCACTGGTGTTGGGAAAAAGTGGTAGAAATTTTGACACTTACGGCACATTTTGAAAATTTTGCCATGCAAAAACATTTTCAAGATCTGTGGCCTTCTAGTTTTTTTACAACACGTGTTGTATTTCCGCATGCTGTGATGCAAAAATAGCAATATTTCTATCACATACGGCTGATATAGAAACAGTGTTGTAAAAAAATACAACGCCCCAAGATCTTGAAAACATTTTTGCATGGTAAAATTTTCAAAATGTCAAAATTTATACCACTTTTTCCCAACACCAGTGAACTTGCTCTAAGAAGAGTATTCGTATATGTAAATAATGTAAATAATGTAATAATTATCTTTGTAAGATCTATGAAAGTCTTATTCAGGGAAAAAGGTCGAATTTGGAGGCAACCTTCTTTGTATATTTAGACTCTTCATGTGATTTCACCTTAAGTGCTAGACATCAAATTTTTCATTTTTTTTTCTCTTTGTTTAGCTCCGGAACGGCCAGGCGAAACAAATCAATGAAAAATTTCCGCAGGAAACGTGCCAGGTGCCCGCTTAAAAGTTCGTTTTGCTGTCCTTTACGTAATTTATAAAACATCTCATAACTAGCGGTTCCAATATTTTCATCACGATTTGACCGCCGTAATCTATATATTTTTACAGCGTGCAGCTTTCTTCTCTTGCAGACATGATGTCAGGAGTGTTTATTAGTCAGTTAGATGAACTAATAAGAATAAAATTGTTTTATCCCTTCCCCAATCAAAATTTTCGATTTGCGCTTGTTAAAAACCTCTAATGTTCCCTACCTTCATGGGATAAATCTTCTTCACTTCCTAAATAGTGAAAATGAGAGTTAATTTGCACACTTTAAGATCCTTTAGGACTCTTTACCACGATTTACTTTAGGACGATTTACCATATGAACTTTAGTTGATTTCCAGCTGTTTTTGAGACTCTTACTGGGACTTTCCTGGATTTTTAGTGATCCTGCATAAAAAATCATTCAATAACCTTCTGTACTGGACGATATCTTAAAAACCACTTGACAGAACGACACAAAAATTTGCACATATGAACATTACACAAAAGTCTGTTTCTCATAGAATCTGGTCGGTTAAAATAGATCATTTCTCCGCAAAGAAATAACTTACAATAAAGTTTTTTTTTTGTTTCGATTATAGTCGTTTTACCATCTTTATGGCATTCGCGACCTTATCAACGTTGCAGTTGGCGGATCGTTATTGAAAAACTTATCCGATACAACTGTGTTCGATATTTACTCTTGGGCTCGAACTCGCGGACATCGGCTCAGGAGACAACAGACTTGCCAACTGAGCTATATCTCAAGCCCGTACAATAAAGTAAAAATGTCATTTTGTAGAATATTTATTGCACCTTAAGGAAAAAAATACATAAAAATCATTCGTCAGCTTTTCGGATGAATTTTCGCACTTTTTTGTGATACCACCCATCATTTTCTGCACAGTACTGCTGGTAACCTCATTCGACATCTTGTTCCACCACTTTTCCATTTAAGCGGGTTTTTCCATGGTTCTGCCACATTTCTTCAGTTTGCCCTTAACTATTGCCCAATATTTCTCGATGGGACGAAAATCCGGACAGTTTGGTGGATTGATACTTTTTTCAACAAAATCGATCTTGTTCTCCTTATACCACTTAACGACATCCCGGCTGTAGTGGCAGCTTGCCAGTGTAGTATCTTCGAAAGGGCCACTATCTTCTAGTGTGAGATCTTACTGACACTTCCACTCTTGCTGATGGTTCTAAGGAGAATGTTTTATTTTTGATGCCTCCGTTGATATAGAACGTTGCTAAGTAAAATCTATGAAAATCACCTTTTAAAGGGTGACTATGTTTTTACGATATTACAGCCAGGTCCGGCCAGAACTTCACCGGACCATTGTGGGACCGAATGAATGGCAAAACCCTCTTCTGGAGACATTCTTCTTTGTAAACATTTCCATTCATTGTGTCTCCAGTGATGAAACTCTTAGTCTTCTTCCCACAACTACAGATCCCTTGCCAAATCATCAACTTACGAGCAAATTTATCTGCGAAAACTTTAATCTACTTGCAACATTCCCTTTACACTTCGCAAGGTAAAATTTGTTAACGGGTATTTGTCCAAAATCCATTTTGACGTAAGTTTCGTCGTCCATCAAAATGCATCCGTTGTACTTGGTCAACACTTTCTCGTTCAACTTCCTTGCCCTGGTTTTGGCAACCAGGTTTTGTTTCAGCGTCCTGTTGGGGTGTTTGCTTTCTTGATACAACCGCAAGCCTTCTCGCAAACAAATTCATCGAAATATACTGTGGTTCGTTTGAACTTTTTCGCCAAATCACGCATGGAGATTCCATGATTATTGTGAACTGATCGAATTACCTTTGCTCGCAGCTTCCGGTCATATGTTCCACTTTTACGCCTGGTTTGTTTGGCTCGATCCACTGTAAGGGTCTCCCGGTAACGTTGCAGCACCGAATTTACAGTCGATTTTGGATATTTCAGGAATTTCGCGATCTTTACCCCTGACCACGTCGGTTTCTTTACGTGAGTGTGCAGAATTTCCACTTGCTTTTTTGGCGTTCCATCGTCGATAACTTTTGACTGATTGCTTCAATCTTGATGAAATTTTCACCACTAAGTAAACAAACCATCCGGATCAAAACACTGTCAATCGATTCGCGATGTGACAACTTGGGGCGCTGCAGTAAATGAAAAGATGCGACCAGATTCTATGTGAAACAGACTTTAGTAGGTAGCTTCACTAAAAATTTCATCAATTTGCATCCATGCATGCAGAAGTTATAAGCAAAACAAAGTGTTGCATTTTTTCGATTACACTTCTTAAAAACACAAAATTAAAACCAGTCAAAATCAAATCTTCAAGCAGTTTGGAAGAAAAAAAAAATAGCTGAGCTAGATAATGCTGAAACGTACAACCTTTTTTCACCTTGAAAATCTGAGATACTCAAATGTATTGAAATTTCTGTAATTTCCATGAGAAATTTCCAGAAAACATTCATTCGTTTAAATTTATGTATAGTAGTTATTATGGAACGAACTCACCAAATAATGTTTGGGCCTCGATAGTCGTTGATTGATTCAACTTTTCAGACCGCTCATGGCGTTTTCCTGCCCTACACGTCGCCTAAGGAAAACGATGCTCAAAGTCTTTACTCCACCGAGGGAGACTATTACTTTCCTGACAAACACTTTTAACGATTGACACATTTGAAAGAACGATCTTTAAACATATTTTTCAAGTTTTGACCCACCCCTACGAAGTGAAAATATAACGCATCCGTTGCCAACGAATCATGGCCTCCTCTTTTTCGATCTTGTTGAAATTTTCAACGCAATTTAGAATGTGAATAGAATAGAAGATAAAATACTTGCCGCGGATTTTTCGTGATAATAAATCAAAGCACTTGGGCATCTTTGAAAAAGTTATACATACTTCAATATTCGATTAAAACATATATTAAGGGGAAAGTGAGGAGACTTGATCCCTGGGGTGTTATGATTTCTCAGCCATAAATCGTTACTGGAATATTTTACAAACACAAGAATGTGCAAAATGAATCAAATTAATTTTTTGTAACATTAGACAAATGTAAAGATTTAGGGATGGAACAAGATTCAAAAAGTATTCAACAGTAATTGTTAATTTATTCAACGAGACTTGCCAGGGAAGTTTTTTAAAGCCAAACTTACACTGCTCCCATTCATTTATATTAATCCTTTTATCAAGATAACAAATTATGAAAAATTACACTGATAGGAAAACTGTAAGGCGTTTAACAAACGCATTGAAGTTAACAAATGTATGAAAAAAGGTACAAATTTCCATAAATAAATCATAATTAATTCTGGCAACACTCTAGAAATCTTTAAACTTATTGAGCGCAGATGTTAAGTAGCTTAAAAAAAGTTATAGACCCGTTTGTTCATATTTTTCCATACATATATGAGGAAAAAAGTAAACAAAAGTATCTGCAACTTGTTTTGCTTAGTGTTAATTTTTTTCTCCATCGAAAAACTTTCTTCTGAACTTAAAATCTTGAAATTGTAAAATTTAGAAATGTCTAAATGTGTTGCCAAAAATGTTAAAATGCTTTTAGTAAGAATTATCTCTTAGTTCCTGAAAATTTCGAAAAAAAATGCAATGAATTGAATAAGGCTTATTTAAGCCTTACCACTACAAACATTTTATGCTTGGTACAACAAGGGAAGAGAAGCAGCCAAATGCCTAGTTCTTAAAAGATTGATAGTTTAATTGTTAAGTTGTTAAACTGATTGGTTTTGTTCTGTTAGGTTTTTTTTCCATTTTAATTACGATCTGCGGCTGTTTTCCACCTTTGAAGAGTTCAAATTCAAACTTAACACTAAGGCGTACATCTTTCAAGGACTTGATGGCTAGCATCTTACGAATGTTAAAACTACTAGTTGACAGAAAGAGTACTATATATGCCGTGGCCGATATTCGATCTCATGACCTCTGGCTTAGAAGACTTGAACGCAATCCTCTAGGCCATGGTCTGCGGTGATACAACCTTGTTTATTTCCGATGACGTTGAAACAGCTGATTTCAGCTGGGTATTATTGTTCACAGTTCAACTTTAAACGTGAGCTTTTCACCAACATTTCGCTGAGTCAGTTGGAGAAATGGAAGAAATAAGCATTGGAACGATCCGGAATACGGTTCGGAAGGATGAAGAGGAAAGCAACTAAATGGACAAAAAAAATCTGGGTGGAAACCTGGTCCGGTGGACAAAACTTTGGACAGGAAAGCCATGCGCGCTTACGCCAGTAGAAAGATTGCTTCAGTTCGGGTTGTGGCCGTCCATCGTACCAAGGTAAGATTGGGTCTAAATGAGTCATTTTGACAGGAATTTAATTTTTTATTGACGCACTGTAGGAGGACTATAAAGTACATAAACACAGTGTTCCGAAAATCACTCAATTCTCATGAGAGACACTGAAACGTTTTCAACAGCGAAAGCAAAACCTAAATTGTCGGTTGGTTTATCTCACAGCGGGGCAAAGACTGTGTTCGACAGCGCTGCTCCGAGAATCAAAGAAATAAAATTTGAAAGAGAGACGTTTCTTCTCTAGTTGGAATTCTCAACTGAGTGAAGAGCTACCTGATTTTCAGATTCTTCTTTCAGTCAATAACTTTTCTTGCTCAATCACTCACTCACTCACTCGTTTACTGATCGATGATCGAATGCTGTCTGCCTGATACATCTTGCTTTGTTGTTGCTGTTGTTGGGGAGGACTAAAATAGCCATTCAAACACGCAGGCAGTATGTATGTTCATATGTATCTGCTGCTTTGGCAGAAAGTACGCAGGCAGTATGAACCGATGTAAGGCCGCATTGATTGAGTTTGAGTGAGTGAGTGAGTGGATTTTCGAATTGGATCTTGTATCAGTAAGTGTCTCAATCACTTCTGATACACCAGGTAGTGAGCTTTAGAGATAGACTTTTATGCGAATCTGCTCTCGCTTTTGAATCTTGCTTACATTGACTTCGCATTGTCGCTCTGCCGACTCTCTAGGGAACTACAGGCAACAGCATTCGGCTTTGAATTTTTCCAACTAGAATCCTATCATGAGCGTTTCTTCCGAGTGATTTTCGGAACACAGCATAAACATACTTTAGAGTACATAAAAGTGAGAATAAAATTAGATTTTTTTCTCCAAATTGTGTTTAGATTGTTCATTTTTTATCGTGCTTAGACATATGGGTCACATATGTATATTTTTTTTTCTTGAAGAAACTTAAAACCGGTGTCTGTTATTTTGTTTAAAACTATCTTATACAACAATGGCTTGTCATTTACGAATTTGATGTAATTTTTAACCAAAATCTAGGATTTCATTGAAAGAAGTGTGAACGTTACAAATGATGTGAAATAGTTGCTCGTTGTCGATGATTATTTTTCTATTGGTTTTTTCTCATCATTACAAATTTGTTGCTTTAAAATCATTATTTTACTTTTAAATTCAATTGTGTTTGTGATAGGAACATTGTCATCCGATGACAGTTTCTGTAGAGCCAGGTACCACTTAAGCTTTCTTTTTTCAATGGCCAATTTGAAATTCCAATTTTATAAATGAGAAAAACAAATATTTCAAAACTTTAAATAAATTTAAAAGAACGAAATAATCCATTTGAGGACTACCCGTTTTGCTCTGATACCGTATATTTCAGCAAGATAAAAAAAAAATTAAATACATTTAAAATATTTAATAAACTTTAGGCAAAGAGCCTACTTTGATCCTAAAATGCCGAAAATTGGGAATAATAAATGGAAACCACCGATTAATGAGTCAATAGTAGGGAACCCAACTTTATATTGTTTTTAATTTACAATTTTTATGCATCCACATCATCTGACCAGATTCTCTTCATCTGGTTCAATAGTTTTCACCGTCTGGGGAGGTTGCTTCTTGCTCAAGTACATGTTAAAATAGAAGTAGTACTTCTGTTTCTCCGGATCCGTTGCTCCCTGATCCTTCTGATTATCGGTACACGCCTTCACGACAACTTCACACCGTTGTCTTGGACAAACCGGACATCCATG
Source organism: Uranotaenia lowii (assembly GCF_029784155.1). Lineage (NCBI taxonomy): Eukaryota > Metazoa > Arthropoda > Insecta > Diptera > Culicidae > Uranotaenia > Uranotaenia lowii. The sequence continues at coordinate 33,801,037 of NC_073691.1, read as the reverse complement.
AAGTGCTTGCACCAGTGGACCATCGGTGCTTCCCTCCTCCAGATTGCACCCGAAGTGGAACGTTATCGGATAGGCATTCATCCGCGAGGCGAAGCTAATGTACCGGATATCTAGGGTCCCGTTATTGTCGAAGACATTTAGCAGAGGTTTCTTGTCGTTGTCATCTAACGTTATGGTGATGTTGCCTTCCTTCTTGATTCGGAATCGGATCTTGAATTTATCCCCAGGGAATAGTTTATCCTTCGGGCTGTGATAAGCTCTCATTTTCACGTGATATCGATAGATCACTGTGTACACATTCCCCAGTCGGATTTCGTAGGTTCGGGCAAAGTCCGGATATTCTTCGGTTCGATCCTGACTTGACAAAAGCATGGCGATCTCCTCCTGGAAGTTCCTTACCTCGATGAACATGTGGAAGTCGACCGGATATTCCTCGGATCGCTCATTTCCGATCTCATCCAGAGCGTAGTACTTGTCGAAGGTTCCGGTCACATCCGTGTGCTGGATACAGTTCGATGGCACTGATCCGACCAAATGAGGCAAATTAAAATCCACAAAAAGACACCACGAGGATGATGATTTGTGTCCAACCCCAGAACCATGCGGAGAGAAGAAGAAATCGTCACCAATTAAATGAACCACTCAATAAGGATTAAAGCCAAGCTGGAGATTTACCGTCGATCGCTTCCACCCCCGTTGCTCCTTGTCGATTTGTCCAACCGTCCGGCACCGAAACGACAAGATATATGGCGACCATTAATCTACCTAACGGCAGCGAAAATTTCGCTCTCGCCGTCCGCACCTCAGCCATTTTGGTCGCGAATCCCGATGGCATTCGCAAATAAATCTCGATCTAGAAGAAAAGCGTGTATGCGCGCGACGCTTGGCAACATCGGCCAAAAACTAGACGCTAGATGGCTTGGGTTGTGCTATTTCAAGAATAACTTTACTCTACAATACTTTTCCGGCTTTCGTTTAGCCGGAGAGTTCTGCGATAAGGAGGACTCCAGCCCCCGCATATACATAAAAGTAAGCTCGGCGCGGCGTGGCTGCTGCATTTGAAGAAACTGGTAACGCACATAATTTCATAGATTGTCGGTTGATTTATTCGAGGTTCCCGCAGAAAATGTTCCAAGCGTTCCAAGCTTCTTATCATTTCTAGCACGCGAGGTTGAGATATGGGAGAAATAGCAAATTCTGTGATTTGTTGTTTTAAGAGTGAGCTAGAGCTAAAATGAATTTAGAGAAAAAAAACTCAACAAAGAATGGCACTTTAAGTGGGGTCAGGGTAAATTTTGATCTAAGCCGAATAAATGTCAATTGATTTCTGGATCTAGCTGGACAGGATTTTTAAAATACTAAGAAGGATGAATTAATATCATCCTCTAATTAATAAGCCACGAGTTTAAAAGGATTTTTTTCCGATAAGGAAAAAAATATTATGGTTCTGGAAAATGTTACCTACGAAAAGTTATGAGGAGTTAGCAAACTTTTAGGGGAAAACATGGTTTTGTAGTGTAAATGTGCCAGAAATTGGAATTAAAGGTTAGGTTGAGTAATTTTTTCAAATTCTAGCATTTCTGTAATGAAAACTTTTAACTAAGGCGCTTAGAATCAGAAGGGTGTAAGTGATTTTTTGTTTTATCTGATATGAGTGGATTTTTGAAAACTTCCCAAGCAACCAAAAGTCACAAATTTACTTAAATAAAGGCATTGAAAGTTACATATTGGCTGACTAAGAGAATCAACTGCCCAATTCCCTTTAGTGATCTTTATGTACTCATTAATGAACTTGAAAGTTGCAAAAGTGATTAATATGTACTTTGTATGTGACTCGTTTTGTCCAATTCCCATGAGTGAACGATATATACTTATTCGCGAACTTGAAAGTTGCAAAAGTGATTTATACGTACGTTGTACGGGACTTAAGTCACATAAAGGGCACAAAAGTGCTCAAAACGGGATTTGGTAAGTCACATAAAAGGCACAAAAGTGTTCAGAACGGGATTTGGTAAGAAACAAAAAGTGCATAGAGGTGCTTTCAAAATCAAATCATCACTTGAAGTTTTAGTTTCAGTTAGAACAACATCTAAGCGTGGTCTTGTGGTAGCGTGTTCGATTCTAACCACGAAGGTCGGGGCAAGGTTGCCGAAATCACAGAAAAATCTGTAATTTCACAGAATTTTGAACAAATTTTCATCACAGAATCTGTGTCACAGAACACAGAATTTTAAAATATTCACAGATTTCACAGAATTTTTGATTTTTTAATGAAATTCCAGAACTATGATTTTTTAGCCATAATAAAATTTATATATTTTTTACATTTAATTAAGAAAGTATGATAAGATATGTCATTTTAATTGATTTTGCCATACTAATGTATAAAAAAGAAATAATTTATTATAAATTTTCTATGAAATAAAAGCAAAAAGCATCACAGAAAACCATCACAGAATTTTTGAGTAAAATCACAGAAATTCAGAATTTTTTTTCTCAAAAACACAGATTTTTTTTCGGCAACTTTGGGTCGGGGTTCGATGCCCAAGCCAGGCAAGTTTTTTTTTCAATAAGTAATTTGGTAATTGAGTGATCATTCTGATGCGATATATGTAGGAAATGTAGGAAACAAGCAATTGAGCAATTTGTCGAATTTGGAATCCAGCGCGTGGCATCTTGGCGGCACCATGTACCTACAGTACATAGTAAATAATCAAGAGAAGGTGATATGAACCAATACCAAGGGTGCAGTTGAGATAGAGAGAGATTTTTTGCTTATTTTTCGATTTTTTGGAAGCTGAATTGAAAGGCCGCTGAAAGCTGAATAGAAGAACATTAAGACTTGTTTGGAATTTGAAAGTATCAATAAGAACTTAAATTTTGAGCTGCATAGAACGTACTTCATATCAATGATGGGGCTGCTTAAGCGTTTTTGTACCTGTTTTATGGGACTCTTGGTTGCTTGGGTTAAGCCATATACTGACATGATGTAGAAAACACACTGTCGCTGCCGGCAAGTCTGTCCCATATGCAAAAACAACGAACCGAGAAAAACGGCTTTAAAGATTTTTATAAACTTTCGTGGATTTCTCGGTTGAAACTTTACCTTTTCTGATTCTTTCTTCACAGATATTAAGATAATTGTTGTAGAATTTCGTCTAATGTGTTATTGATTTGGAAGTTGTTGATGCGGAGGAGAAAATAATGATGGGACAGCCTTGCGAGTATATTTCGCATGCGGATTAAATATACCCGCAAAGCTGTCCCATATTTGGCTTTTCTTTTGTCAGTTGATCATTTGATTCTCTCTATCTGTGCTGTACTATTCACTTTACTGGATGTTTACTGATAAAAATAAGTTTGAAATGATGTTTATGACATTTTCAGATAGTCAAAGATAAAGAAAGTTTCTCGTTAGAATTGAGTGGGTCTAAAACAAAATGAATAACAACGTTCCATGAATAAAACAACCTGTACCATCATATTTTGGAAAGTTTTTCGGTCGATTATTTTTTTTGGAAAGACTATAAATACCTTCAAATTAAATTAATGCTGAATCAGAAACAGCAAAGTATCTTGGCTGCAAATATTTGATGAGAAAAATCAATTCAATATGACTTAAGCGTGTGCTACCAGGTAAGCGTATTTTTGTTCATAGATTTTATGAAAGTCCAAGAAACAAGTAACAGCATGACAAAAACCTAAAAAATATGGCTTTGCAGCTGGCTATTTCCATGTTTTACAAAGAATAATTCAAGAGGCTTCATGCGAAATTAAAAAAAATAGTTTGATGGAATTTACCCATTAGGCTAAACTTAGCTTGTAAAAATTATGAAGATTGTTATTTTTAACTTTACTGTACTGTTTTATCTAGTCTAACTTTCGCAATTTCAATGAATGCTTATTTTGTCGCACACATTGTATGAATATTTGTAAAATTGACGTAAATTAGAGGAGCAATTTTGAAGCATTCTGTATAAATAGACATATGGGACAGCTTTGCGGGTATATTTCATATGGGACAGACATGACTTGGTATTTTTTCATATATGTTGAGAACAAAGTTATGAAAGTTTTTAGTCTAAATTGAAGAACTAACTGTATTTGAACGATTTTTGAGATAAACTGAAAAATGACGAAAATGCATATGGGACAGTCTTGCGAATAGCAGCAGCACAGGACTGTATAAAAAAATATTACAATATTTTTCAACTCATTTGAAATATAGCCACTCAATGATAATCTAGTTTTGCTTGGACTCAGAAGGGCGCAACCGTTCGAACAATACTAACCGTACAAACTGTTCGAACCGTTTGAACTGTTCGAACCGTTCAAACCATACAAACTAAATTAAACCGTATGTTCCATTCCAGCCGTCTGAACTTTACAAACCGTAACAACCGTCCGAAATTCAAACCGTACGACCGTTCAAAACGTTCAAACCATACAAAGCTTCCGAACGGATCGAAACGTACAAACCGTTCGAACCATCTGAACAGTTCGAACCGGAGCGTTCGAACTGTTTGAACCGTCTGAACCGTACGAACTATCTGAACCGTACAAACCGTCTGAACAGTTCGAATCGTACAAATCGTCTGAACCGTTCAAACTGTCTGAACCGTACACACCGTTCGAACCTTCTGAACCGTTCAAAACGTACAAACCGTACTAACCGTCTGAATCGTTCGAACCGTTCGAACTGTTCGAGCTATTCAAACTGTTCGAGCTGTTCAAACTGTTGGAGCTGTTCCATCTGAATCGTACAAACCGTACAAACCGTAAGATCCGTTCTAAGCGTCTGAACAGTTCAAACCGCCTGAACCGTACAAATCGTATGACCAGTGTGAACCGTTGAACCATCCAAACCGTAGGAACCGTCTTGACAGTCCGAACTGTTTGAACCGTACGAACCGTATAAGTCTGAACCGTACGAACCGTTCAAACCGTCTAAACAGTTCGAACCGTACAAATCGTACGTCCCATGCAAGCGGTTCGAACCGTTCAAATCGTACGAATTGTCTGAACCGTACAAACTGTCTGAACCGTACAAACTCTCTGAACCGTACAAACTGTCTGAACCGTAAACACCGTTCGAACCGTCCGAACCATTCAGAACGTACGAAACGTCTGAGCCGTCCGAACCGTTCAAAACGTACAACCCGAACGAATCGTCTGAATCTTTCAAACCGTTCGAACCGTTTGAACTGTTCGAGCTTTTCCAACCATCTGGATCGTACGAACTATAAGAACCGTTTGAACCGTTCCAATCGTTCAAACCGTCTGAACCATATGAACCGTCCGAATCGTACAAACCGTACAAACCGTAAGAACCATTCGAATCGTTTGAACTGTTCTAAACGTTTAAACCGTTCGAACCATTCAAACTAAACAAACCGTTCAACGGTACAAACTGTGCTAACCGTACGCATCGTTCAAACCGTACAAACCGTAAGAACCGTCTGAACCGTTCAAACCGAACCGTTCAAAGGGTTCGGACGGTTTAGGGCGGTCACGATTCGTCGTAACCATGCGAAACGTTTGCTCTTGCCTGACCTGTGACCTGATGCTACGGTTTGACCAGGTTAAATTTTTTCGAACCGTGCTGTTTGGGCAAGTGGACTGTATTTTGGGTTTGTTCTTCAAATAAGATACGATATCACTTCAACTTAACGGTTTCTCTTTATTTTCTACTCTTAAACTTACAAGGTTACATTTACTTGGTAGGTTCACTTACGATTTAGACGATATAAACGCGCGCGATTATTGAATGGAACTGACTTCGTCTTGCAACACGAGGCTTTATTTATACGCGCATCGAACCTTCTGGAATGTTCCCGTCATGCGCTAACTTATTTACAAAGATGGTTCTGGAACCTTCGGTAAGAGCAAATTGTGTGGAACAAAATAGAAATTCCAGAACATTCGATGCACGTGGGAATAATCATTTGCTACAAATTCTAGAAATTTCCGGAACTACAAAATTCTTCAAGCTGATGACAATTGGCTTGAACATACTCCCGCCCGCAGAAACTGGAACATGAACGTTGCTCACAATATGCATTAGAAAGTTTGGTAGGTTTAACCGCAGGTTTTGGCGTTGTTATACTCAGGCTGGAACGTATCAAAACGTCGATCTGGTTGAGAAGTCTCCGGTAGGTAATTTCTTCCAAACTAGATTTCTGCTCTTCACAATTTTCAGAGTTGGGTTCATTCAATTGTTCGACAATAGAAGTGTTTACTTGAATAACTGGACTAGATGAGGAACAGCGGTAAGCGGTACAATTATCAACAACTGAGGCTAGAGCTTCCCTTCGCTGGATAGGCTGCTTGGTTGATTGTGGAAATCTTTGCTTATCAATCGATTTGAAAGTTTCGGTCTGTTTTTCGGCATGCAGCAATGTGTGATGACGTCTTCGGCACTTGGTACAGGTTTTGTCAGAACGGCAATCCTTGCTTCGATGTCCTCGTCGTAAGCAGTTGAAGCACATTTGGTGCTCTTTCACCTTGAGCAGTCGGTCTTTGATCGAAATAGTCTTCAATATTGGACAGGTAAAGTTGAGATGACCCTTGCCGCAGAAATCACATGATGCAGAGGGCTTGCTAGTGATGACTGCTGAAGTAAATTTTGTCTCGATGGGTTCTTCCGGACTCTCGTATGCACTCGGTTGTGGCTGGATAGCCTTCGGTGAGGAGCTCTCGCAGCGTTCCAGGATAAAACACTGCTCCTTGAGAAATTTAATGGTTTCGGTGTAGCTTGGCATGCTACCGTGCTTAATGGAGCTTTCCCAGTGGAAACGGGTTTCTTTATCTAATGCTGACGTCAACAGGTGAATTACCATAAGCTCAGACACACCTGTGAATTCTTGATCCAAGAACTTGAGGCCCTCTACATGCCTAGTGCACTCGTCAACTAACGCTCTTAACTCTGTATGGTTTTCCTTAGAAATTTTCTTAAGGTTGAACAAGCCGGCGATGTGGGTGTCAATGAGGTGACGCTTGTTCTCAAACCTCTCCTCTAATATTTTCCAGGCGTGTTTGTAATTTCCCTCATTGATCGTTTTGGCATCAATGAGACCAGCTGCGTGCCCTATCAGGGCTTTTTCGAGGTGGTATAGTTTGATGGCTGGAGAGTCAGGCGATTTATCAACCAGATCCTTGAAAATGGCCTTGAACTTAGGCCAACTTTCGTAACTACCGTCGAATGTTGGGATAGGCATGGGCAGGGGCTGGTGTATAATTATGGTTGGTGGCATGGGGGAAACTTCAGAAACAGAAGACGCACCGGCTGTATTGGAAGGAATGTTGCTGGACTGCTCTTCGAGTGCGATAACTACCTCAGAATAAAGGATGTCAAATTCATTGAAATGTTCGCCATGGATGGCACGCTCCTCAGGTGAAACGATTTCCAATATTGTGTTGTAGATGGAAAGGTACTTAGTACGAGCCTTTTCTAGCATAAACTGGTGGGCTTTAATTTGACTTCTGGACAGCGATACATTTCCTTCGTCTTGGGGGTGCAACGAATTAAATATGCGTTTTACTGTACTCAATTCCTGGTTTTTTCGATGCACTAACACTTTTATCTGCTCCATTGCTTCCATGTCTTCTGGTAATTTCTGAGCTTTCTTTTTGGAACCTTTCGTTTTTGGAGTGCTCGCCATTGGGAATCAAGACTGGAAACGTCACACAGAGATTTGCGTTGGAGAATTGCTGGTTTCGGAAACACTTCACTACACTTAACTTCTGTGTGTTCACTGAATTTACTTAAGTCAACTTTTTGTCTTACTGATGTTGACCTTTCTAGGTTTTCACTTAATGTCACTGCTCTTTGTGAGGAACGCTACTCTTTAACAAAAGTTTTTGGAATACTTGATATACTTGTTTATATTTCACTTAAACTGTTCACTTAAATCCGGTTCGATTAGGACCAATGTTTGGGCAAGTGGACTGTATTTTGGGTTTGTTCTTCAAATAAGATACGATATCACTTCAACTTAACGATTTCTCTTTATTTTCTACTCTTAAACTTACAAGGTTACATTTACTTGGTAGGTTCACTTACGATTTAGACGATATAAACGCGCGCGATTATTGAATGGAACTGACTTCGTCTTGCAACACGAGGCTTTATTTATACGCGCATCGAACCTTCTGGAATGTTCCCGTCATGCGCTAACTTATATACAAAGATGGTTCTGGAACCTTCGGTAAGAGCAAATTGTGTGGAACAAAATAGAAATTCCAGAACATTCGATGCACGTGGGAATAATCATTTGCTACAAATTCTAGAAATTTCCGGAACTACAAAATTCTTCAAGCTGATGACAATTGGCTTGAACACGTGCATTTCATGGAACAGCACATAACAACCGTTTAGGAGAATTAACTGCATGTACTTGGGAGTATTGGAAAACAAGTGAAGTACAAGTGAAAACGTCTTACGCTTCATATGGTTTAGATGTCTGTTAAAAAATGTATACATAAACAAATTAATGGTTTAAACTGAAATACTTGAAACATTAATGAAACATGCCTATTAGGAAACGTTGACTTGTGTAGAAGCAAAGTTGATTCCGATTATATAGTATTATTATCTGAGATAAACGCTTTTAAGCTTGTGACGAAGATGCTCTCAAACTTGGCCATTGCAATGTTCTTGAGATTGGCCATTTTTAATTAAATAAAATTGAAACTATATATTTTAGTAAATATTATTGAACGTCCGATGATGGGATTGGTGAATGAAAGTAATAACTAGCCTTAAATTCTTTTGTTGAAACGAGCTCCTTTCTCATCTTACTATCTATTATATAAAATTGTCGTGTAACTGTGTCAGTCACACTACTTCTCTGAAATGTCCCAACCGATTCTAATGAAATTATTTTTGGAATATTCTGTAGGCATGAGAATCGGTTTTTATTAAATAAAAGAAAACACAAAGTCACACACAGCAAAAATTATTTCCTGTAAAATTACGCAAATGTCCTGTAACAAAAAGGAGCAGGACATTTACCGTAATATTACAGGTCGAAAGCATGATTACGTGACATTTAATTTTTAGTGTACAACTTTTTTACAGGACATTTGCTGTAATAATAAATGAATCTTCGTTAACTTTCAAGGAAAATAATTTTAAATTACAGGTTTTGTGAATTACAGGTGATTTATTTTAAAGGTTGCAGTTTTCAGTGACACGTAATAGTCAAAATTTTTTCTGTGCATCAATTGCCCGTAATAATTAAATTTATAGTTTTTTTAATCAAATAAAAGTGATCAGAATGCATCTCTCAGAGAAACAAAATCGTTTTCAGATGTGTACTATCAATTTCAGCCCTCATCAATGTAAATAAATATAAAATGTGGTTTTTGAGGAGATTTGAGTTCAGTAATTTATGCTCCATAAGGTGTTATATAATTTTCTGTTACAAATGATTTCAAGACTTGTTTTAGCTGTTAATAAGGGGAACTGATTAATTTTGTTTATAATTACCCCGTTTGACCCTTATTTAGCATTTGCAAATATATCGAGTGTCATCAAATCCTCGATATGGACATGAGGAACCCTCGAACATGTTTTGAAAGTCAATTTTGGAACTAAACAAATTTATAATTTTCACGTACATATGTACATATCAAGTAATTTATGTTAGTTTCTTAGTGAATCACACGAAATTTCAGATATTCGAATAATCAGGACAGCAATGTTGCAGACTCGTTTACTTTTAGAGTTCTCTGAGTGGGAATATTATCATAATTTGTTTAATAGCAAAAAAAATCGATGAAAAAAACATGTTGAAGACTTTATGTTATTACTAGCTTGCAGTTCTTGTGTAAGATTTTTCTTCTCAATGACATCTACCAATGAAGACTAGCTTGCTTCGATCGGCCATATTTTTCCGCTAATAGAATATGACAGCTCTACATGTTCCGTTGGAACAGAAACATCGCACAAATTTGCATAGGGAATAGTTTACTGCCCATTAGCGTTCTGTTATGTGATAATGTTTGGGATAACGCTATCAAGCTAAGGATCACAGAACATAGCTCGCCATTCTAGTTGTTTCTCCGATCGAAAAGTGCCATTTCGATCGGTGTTGAGAAGCGCGTAAATTTCCCGCAGAATTACTTTACGACTGTATGGTATTCCATTTAGGAACTCGCTGACATTTGCGCGGTGCAGCAACAAATCTCGTCGAAATCGTTGGGCTGAATGAAACAATGACCCACCTCTGCCCTAGCTACCGCACATTTTCTTCACCCACCTTCCGAAACCTCCACGAATATATTCAATGGCAATCGAAAAAGTGTTCGATTTTATTGGAAACAAATTGACTCGGTAGGATTTGTTGTTTTGTTTATGGATCGATTTTGGTTCCTTTGCTCTCCAAATTCGGAAAATGATACCCTAACAAAAAGTCTTTTGGAAAATTGAACTTTCCAAATATATTCAAATACAGACCCCGTTCGTTTTTGGCAACATTCGATTTTGGCAACATTCGATTTTGGCAACATTCGATTTTGGCAACAATCGAACGGTTTTTAAAAGCGACATTACCTTTTAATTTTCTCTATAACAGGACCAATATAATTGAAACAAACACCATAATAACGTTTTTATGTTCTGAAATGGTAATGAAATACAACAAGAAAAACGAAAGTTAAAAAAAAATATAAAGTACTCAAAAATGACAAAAAGATGAAAAATTAAAAAAAAAATTAAAAAACAAATACAAACAAAAGTCTAGAAATGACAAGAAACTACTAATAAATTATGAAAAATGACAAAAACAGCAAATATGACAAAGACAACCCAGATTATAAACAAAACAAGAATAGTGCAAAATGCATCGAAACATGAGAAAAAATGATAAAAAAATGACTAAAAATGGTGGGAAATTGACTAAAAATAACATTAACGATAATAAAAATAGTTATTTTGTAAAAATAAAAGAAAAAAATTGAAGAAAAAAAACCGTTCGATTTTGGCAACATTCGATTTTGGCAACACAAAATGTTCGGGCATGTTGCCAAAATCTAACGGGGTCTGTATTGACAAAATATTATTATAAGAAATTCAGTAGGTATTAGAATATTAAAAGCCTTGAAAAAGTCCAACACAAAAACAATTAATTCGATTCCCGTGGTCCGAACTATGGGATCATTTGAATTTTTTTTCTTGGTTCAATTCTCAACTTGATAGCATGCTTGGATCAAAGGAATCAATTTTCACAGCTCTTTTGTATCGATTAGAACTTCGGGCATCATTTTTTTTACCTCATTATACAGGTTCTCTTATTATAAGTGAACACAGAATATCTACACCCACACCCATAGAAGATGTTGCAAAAATCCAATGCCAATTTAGCAGATCTCTGTGCCGAAAATCGTTGAAAAGTGTACTAAATATGCCAAAAATGATTTAAGCACTACTGGCATTTCAGGACTCAAACTCCCGAACAATGATGACCGATATGTCATTCACCAATTTTCTCCCTCCTACATATGTTTAGAGTTCGAAATCAGTATGGACACACCCTAGTGTACTTTAACCATTTCATCTATTCATTCACAAGCTTAGATTAATACTTTTGCCTAAGCTATGGAATAACAGTTAGCCAATTTTTTATTAATAGTGTTGACAGGCATGTTATTAGCAAAACTACAATAAGCTTTGGGCTACTTTAATTGAAACAAAATGTTAGCGTTATTATCAGGTATCAGAAAAGGGGTAGGCTTAAAGCGGCACGTTATCCAAACAAACGGGAAAATTGTGCCTAGCCTTTTTTTCACAGATTTCATCATATACCTGAGAAACCTGAAAACCATAAAAGGATTAGAAAATAAATGAATATTTAGGGCATAAAGCCGATCCACGTAGGGATTTTGAAGCACTGAAGCAATGCTTATAACCACATTGTGTGGAAAATGACAGATTGTTATTTTAGTTTAAATTCTTAGAATTAGATACACTTATAACAGGATAGGCGAGAGTACCTAAAAGCTTCCTAGCAAACAAAAAACAGACATATATGAGCTGAAATGAATCAAACATTATTGATTCACAACTACAAAATTCAGGAGATTTGAGTTTACAATGATCAGAAAATGTTCTAACCATGATGCTACAATGAGGGCAAATAAACGATTTTTTAATGGCAAAGTTGGCATTTAGCCTATCCAAGTATGGATTTTTAAGCAATAAAGCTTTTTTTTAATCATAACATTGGAAATAAGGACTTTTTTTAAACTTACTTTGTTAAATTCTGACATACATTGAAGAAATGTAGTCGGGCAAAAGAGGAACACGTACACACTAAGTGGAAGGTAAATAAAGGTACAATAGTACCTCTGAATCATAGCTTAACCATACAGGAGATTCAGAAAACAAAGTGCGGTTTTTATATATTTTTATTTAACTGATTAGTTAGCGCTATAGTTAGACGACTACAATGAGTTCTGTGACGCCAAATTTGAAACAAACGATATTAACACTGCACGAAGCTGTAGCAGTGGATTCCAGAACCAGAATTGACGTATGATAACGAAATATCAGAGTACAATATTAGAGGAGCTTTGACTCTACTTAACACTATAACCATTCTAAAGCTAAGGAAACATGTGTCATTACAAGAGAAGGGACATATATTAGGTGAAACAGATATGATTGTCGACATGCGATACAAGTTTTGATCAAAAGCTTGATTTAATAGGGAATTTTAAAGCCGTTTGGCAACCCAAAGAAAATATTTTTTTTTAGCATTTTTTCCACGGAAACGATTGTTGTACGGCTTGAATGATTGAATAACCATCACGTTTTAAAAAAATTAAATATCTTTATATGAAAGGACATTTACCTCCACAAAATTCTGTTACCAATCCAAAGATAGAAGGGACTGAACACTTCTTTATTATAAGGTAAATACACTTATTTTGCGCTTGATGTAACACAGGCATGTCAAACTCGTTTAGGTGTGCGGGCCGCATTAAAAATTTTCTATGACGTAGAGGGCCGCAGCCAAAATCTGTTTAATCGGTACATACAGTTTTAGTTTTTTTTTGCAGTAATATTTTACATAAAAATCAGTGGTTTTTTTCTGACAATTTAAGACGAGGCTACGCGGGCCGCATTGACCTAGGCCGCGGGCCGCATGCGGTCCGCGAACCCCCAGTTTGACATGCCTGATGTAACAGATATAACTGATGTAATTTAGATCATATTCATCTATGATTTCAAATCGGTTAATATTAACAGATAGCCAAAAGCAATTGGACCGTAAGCGATGCGTTTACGATTAACATTTGAACACTTGTGAAGAGATTTTACTAAACAGAGTTACTAGGAGAGCAACGAAATAAGTTAGATGAAAAATCATATTCCATATTGGCAAAACAAGAAAATATGGAAGAATACAGCTTGTGCAAATGCATGTACTACATATGCACTATTGGCATACCCTTCTCGAGAGAAAATACGTACAAAAGTTCAAAAATACTAGCAAGAATTTAAAACTGATTCAGATTCAAAACATTTTCTTTCAATGTTTTGAACTTGAAAAACTTCTGAACTCTGCATGCAATAATTGACCTTGACCTATTTTCTCCCCCTTCCAGATACAGCCTCACTGATTTCCAATAGACAGAAATTTGAAAAAAACGTATCTGGGAAGTACTGGATAAGTCGCCTCGTACGACATGGACCAGTATCCCAGTGACAGTATTCTTTAGGCCGCTGCCACAATAAGCTTTGGGCTACTTTAATTGAAACAAAATGTTAGCGTTATTATGTTCGTTTACTATTAATTGCAATAAAAAGTGCATTCTGATTGGGGCTCAATATCATGATTCCCACTGGTATTTACGTCTCAATATCATTCTGGATTTTCCCCGCAACGACAACCCGCGATCCGTTCCATCCGATATCAATATTTATGGCATCATAAATACCTGGCCCAGGCAGGAGTAGCCCGCGGTCAAGATTGTTGATTAATAGGTGCCGCTCAAAATATTTAAAGGGCTGCTCATTCACCACCCGGCAGCAGCAATAGGCAGGAGACAATTTAAGCCGCGTTTATACTTTTTACGGATTGACGAAGGGATGAGTCCTACGAGGATTTACAGCAGCCAGTAAAGCCTTGCGTTTATTATTATTATGGCGAAAACAACATGTCCGATTCGCGTTCAAGATAAGACAATCCGGCCCCGGATGACTTCTGTCGATTGGTGGGCAGGTCGATGTTTTTATTTTGTCGTCTTTCTTTCTCGCTTCATCTTCACTCTGGTAGGTATCATCGATTAGTGACGCTTTTTTCACCGTGTATATGTCAATGACGATTGGGTGCCATCCTCTGTAGGTCTACCTTTCTGAGCCACCCACCGCATCAGCATCTCGTTGCGCCACGCGATGACACTATCTCGGATATCGCTGCGTGATACCACATCTTCACTTGTGCGTACGCAATCTCCACAGGCCATCGATATTACAGCTCAACGCCATCGGCTGGACTCCACCACGCGATATGAAGGAAAGCTTAACGTCCAACGATGATCCTCCCACACGCCTTGGCTTCCTTATTGTAGGTAGGTATAGGTTGGTATATCATCCCTCTTCGGAAGATCCCTACATACAAGTTTGCTTTACGTTCAAAACCGACCTAGGGCTGAATCTTCTCCACTTTGCAAATAGTGTAGAAGTGTAGACCTATACGTTAATGATGTAGCGTAAGCTAGAAGAGTTAAGTTATGCAACTGCAAATCGTCCGAAGATTCTGCAGGGTTTCGGAAGATGGTAATCCTAGTTTGCTTAATCACAACAAAAGAGTATCCATGAAAGGCTTCTTGCAAGAAATGATCATGTTTATCAGTATTGGGTTAACAAAGATATCTAAGTGCCAGGATTCGAAGTTTTCAAAAGGAAATCACGTTATTTGCTTGACACTTAGATTTGATCGAGATTTTTTCTTGATTTCCTTCTTCTTACCGTTAAAACTTATGATCGGATTTTGCTAATAGCTAATCAATCAGGCTATCTGACATATTTTGACAATTTTGCGCAAACTTCAGATAAATACTCAACTTCTTCAAGGGGACGTTGAAAAACAACTTGTAGTCGTTTTTATTTTTTCGATAAAAAATAAACGAACATCGGAAAATGAAGAATAGATTTACCGATATTCGTTTATTTTTTACCGAAAAAATTACCGAACAGTTTGACGATTTACACATGTTAGGATTTCGGTAAAAAAAATTGCAGAACTTGGGTCAACTAGTTGCATATATGAATCGAATATCAAGTTGTTAAATTGAGATAAAAAAAATTGAAAAAAAGATTCAAGGATGAAAATTAATAAAATTTTCAGCAAAGTTACCTGGTAATGGTACGTCTCGGTGGTCGAGTGGTTAACGTGGTAAGACGGTAATCGCTGGTTCACTGATGGCATGGGTTCGATTTCCATCTCGGTACTGGGTGTTAAATGTCAATCTTAAGTTGTCCGCGTCATTTATTCAGTCTGTAAAGCCTAAATCGGCTAAGACGGTGTATGTCTTTTAATGTAATATTTACATGTGCAAATTTTTGTGATGTTCTATCAAGTGGTTTTTGAGATAGCCTCCAGTGAAGAAATTTCTCGATTTTAATTTTTGGGCAACACGTGTGCCATCTAAAATGCATACTTTTTTCGAATCAAGCCTATTTTTGATTACGTTTACTATTTCCTGGAGCTTGACATTCAAAACAACTCAAAATTTTGAATTTGGTCGAAGTTATAACAAATTTAACCAAATGTCCTCCATCGGTACAAAAACAACATACTTGACTTTTTAACACTTCATCGTGTCAATCGTTTGCAGTTTCCGCAGGTCGTTAGACTCCTCAAGTACTAGACATTAAATTTCCAATTTTTTCTCCTTGTTTATTTCCGCCAAATATAGGCGAGACTTGTCAACGAACAGTTTCTTGTTGGAATCCTGCCAATTGACCGCTAAAGAGTTCGTTTTGCTTTCCATTACGAAATTTTTCAAAATGTCTCCTCATAAGCAGTACAAATATTTTGCGCACGATTTGATCACCGTATTTGGTTAACTTTACCATTGGGAAGCTTTTTCACCTTGTAAAAATTTTTATTATTCGGCTTCCTATTAATTATTCAGCTAGACCATATGTCGGCAACCTGCGACCTCGAGCAAAGCGGATTAAATCAACTAAATTGAATACAATAAATTTAACATACATTGTATCAACATACAGTCATTGATGGAAAAAGTTATAACAAGTGGAGTTTTTAGCACGAGGCTTGCCAAGTTGGATGATTACGTCGAGTCATGGAAAAAAATCGAATTTGCCACGAAAACTTGAAACCTGATCATTCGGTGATATACAAAAATCCAAATTAAACAAAAGCATGCTTCCGAAAATCAATCATTTTCACTGAGCCATGCTTGACTACATTCAGAGCCAAATAATCAAAGCAGTCAAATTTTCCTTCTTCAACCAAATCATACAAACAATCATGCATGACAACGACGCTTCTGTATTTGAAACACTTTTGCGATACATGATGAGGTAAAAACGGACGCAGACTATCAGCAACGAACGTCTCGATGCTGATTTCCTTCCCCTAACGACTTTCAACCTTTAGATTCATAACTGATATGTATCAGTTCTGAGCGATCTATGTAGGCTATCAGATGATTTTTTATTTTTCGTTTTGCCTAGAAGGACAAAATCATGACTAGGTAACCGCAATGAACTGTCCAGCATGTGCTACAGCTTTTTTGAACATGTGGTCCTGGTATTTATTCAGATTTTTCCTTTTGAAACATTAATGATCGTCAATCATTAACGAGCATTATCAACAATGATGCGAGGATAGACGTTCGGGAATGATTGAGGGAGCGACGTTCAAAATGTATCACCAAGTATGTCGATCACCGTCGATTTGCCACGTGACGAATAGCAACGGTAGCCTCCGGTGGGGCATGGTATATCTTATTGTATCAAGTTAGTGTTGATTTTCGACATATATTCAATGGGTACTTTTACCACGTGCATATCACAGCACTCGGAGGTAGCATCATTCTAGCTAGAAACCATTTCTGATTGCTTTTCTTGAGCGATTTTCCGACCACTGAACAAAAGTAAATAAAAGAATTCATGAAAGAGGCAGGTAAGATTTACTGAAGGTTATTTTTTGATAATTTAAGTAAGAACCATAGAATTGAGTTAAAAAAGTTAAGTGGGACTATTCGAGTAAACGGAAAGGAGGGTAATGAAAAAAAAACTAGGAACAATGGAAAATGGACGCCAAGTTTAACATGGTAAGACGAAGTTTACCGGGTCTGCTAGTTTTTATATATATAGATAGATAAGGAATGATATATCCATATAAGTTACTAGGTGATGTTGCGACCCTTCCGTGCACCCATGTTGGAAAAACTTTTCAATCTTTCAGTTACATTTCCAATGTCTTCAAATATTAGATCATAAAATAACATATTTTAAAGGCGCAATTCATTGCTATTCTACCCATACTATAGTTGAGTAAAATACCATAGTTAAGTAAAATTGTTATTTTGCACTTAAAATTGTTCAAATTACTCGGGTGGACATGTTTTAAATCTAACGTAACTTCCATAAATCATGATGAAATAACGCCAAACTTTGATGGAAAGTTCAGAGGCCGAGTGCTAAGAGAGCTAAGAGAGGCTTAATTTTGTATGAGATTTTGGCTTCGTTTGCTCTAGCAAAGTTAAAAAATTGGGTCTTATTTATGTGTTTATAAATAAATTGGGATTTGTAGATCTCGGAGTTGGAAAGCCTTGGAGATAATTTTTCCTGAACATGTGGGGGTTTCAACGTGATTGTATACAATTTGTTCTCGACTTTCGCGTTCCATTTTGTATAACTATTCAACGCGTGTGCCATTCCTGACGAAATTTTCACCACTAAATAATCGAAACATTTAGATCAAAATGCTGTCATTAGTTTCAAGGTACGACAACTAGAAGCGCTGCAGTAAATAAAATAAAACGGCTCGATACTTATTGAAAACAAAAATCTGATTTGCCAGTTTATAATTAAAATGTTAATTCTACATTTCTTTCACAAAAATACGATTTGTCAACACGCTATTCTTAAGATTGCTCTCATCATCGAAGCATTTTACAGGTACACTTCTCTAAACACCCATCCTTTGCGGAACTCATAGGACCCTTAGGCTACAAACGAGCTGCTTCTCTCCCTCGAATAAAATAAAACCAAAACTAAATCAGCTTCACTCTTCCTTCAGGCTAGGAAAATGTCGATCTGCAAGGAGGGGACGATCCGGTGCTGCTACACAACTAGCGCCGTGTAAAATTATTAATCGATTACGATGGAACAATTATAGTACGTAATATTTTAATATTAAATTACACGCTGATTTATGAGGCTTAAGCGCGCGCTCACTTCGTCGTCCGGGTTCAGCCCTCTGTCTTTTTTTCTTACTTTTTGCTAAATGTAATAATTTTTAGTTTCTTATTCCCGCCGCGGCAGCCATTATCGCCGTATAGGTTTTAGTTCGTGCTAATAGCGCAGATTAATTCATAAAATTATGGTTATGTTCTAGAGTGGTTGTTCCGTCCTTTCCGGAGAGCAAGCTCTCCGGGACGATATGCTGCTTTGTATCTGATCAGATGTGTCGTTTGGTAGGCGTTTTCGGTACGCGCTTGAAGCTCAGCTTCGAGGGGGAGAACGACGATCGAGAAACAATAATGCAATTAAAGCCCGGTCCACTCCTCGTGGCTGCGTAAGGCCGCTTGGTGTCGTTTATGCCGAACGTAATCGGATTTAATCAATCTGTTACCTTAAACAACGATTAGCCGAATTAACGGTAGTAGGTTTTTTAAAATGCAACAAAACGATACGCCCCGCTACTGATAATTTGGTTCTGTCAATGAACATCTCAATAAAGGTGAGTTTTAGTAAGATAACTAGTCAAACCATTTTAAAAGTAAGATGTATGTATGTCAAGCATAAATGTGGGTTCTAAAGAAAATGAAAGTTTACTGTAGAACTTCGAAATGAAGCGATATAAAATTTGGTAAAATTCGTAGAAAAAGCCTTCCTAAGTTTTGAGAATTTTCTACTCAGTTTTAAATTCTGAATTTGGATTTGGAGTTCTATATATAATTGATAGTGAATATATTGATTTGAAGTTCTGTAAATAAATTTTCCAAACTCATTTTAGAAGTTTATTCCAATTTTCGCGATCAAGGATGTCCAATAGACTGCCCCAAATGACCCGACATTTGAAAAAGTTATGCGCTGCAGGCTTAAACTGATCCTAGGCCTAGTACAAGGTCTCATGCCAAATTCGGGCCAGATCGGTTTGTATGGGATTTTGAGACATTTTGTTCGGGAGGAACATGAAAATCCAGTTTTTAGCTTAGCTTAGCTTAGCTTGTTTGACAACTCATTATTTATTTATTTAAATAGTATTCCGTCTCACGACATAACTTGACGAACATAATTCCTAAAATTTGACTACTCATATCCACCTTAAATCATTAAGCCCGAAATGCTTTAATTAGTCTTCAACAATACCACCATTTTCTCATGGTTTTAGTAAAAATTCAATACTATATTGTGTCAAATCATACAATGCATTTCGAATTTCATGATCGCTGGCGTGGCTAAGTAGAACGAGTTCCACATCGCCAATGGTTGCTACTCCGTGATTGATCGAGACCATAAATTTTGTACAAGGGCCAAAAGAATGCAGCTTGGGATTAGCAACTCATTCTCAATGCACAAAACTCATGCTCTCCCTTTAAAAAATGATTAATAACAGCGCCGGCCACGTCCTAGTAGTCAATGAGGGATGAAGGAAGGATTGTTAGTAAGATACTTTTTAGGATCAACCAAAAAAAACTGTTATTCCAGTTTTCTTCAAAACATTGTTTGGAAAAATTCTGAAACAATGATAAGTCAGTATCACCAGCTATAGAAACCTTCTATACGTCTGCGAATCTATATTGAAGTATCTCTGGAAAGGGTTGCGTTAGTAAGGGAGAGGTTGTTGATCAGGAACCATTTTTGGAAAATGGTGCGATCTTCGTTTTACCTACACCTCCTATGCTCCTAAACATTTCCTTAAGAAACTCCTATACATGTGCGAAGCGATTATAACTTGAAAATTTAAAAAAATTATGAACAATCAATTAATTAGATGAAAAACTAAGCGAAGAGATTCTAATTTGAAAATAAAAAAAAACGAAATCTCAAATCATTAGAAAAAAAAACAAATATCTGTATTACATAAAATTGAGGATAAACTTTTCAGCAAAAAAAACCGTATCAATCTATAAATCAAGTCCTTTTAGCTTTGCTTGATTGATTGCTAGCATATTGAACTTTACATTGCAATCTTTATTTTAAATTGTTTCTATGATAAAAGCTTACTATCGTTTCTCTAATGAATTTTCATATATTTTTCCATCAGAGAATTTTAGTATCTAACATATGTAACAAATAATGTAGAAAAATCTTAGACAAAGGAATTCAATATGTTCCAATTTCAATAACTGATTAAATTTTTCTATAAATCAATTAAGAAAAAAAAAGATTGGTATTGTAAACAGAACTGTAAATCAAAATAAATGTTTCCTGTCAAGCTTTATTGTTTCTGATAAAAAAACACATTTTAAATTGCAATTCACCTAATCAATCAACAAAATAAAGGAATCATTTTTCAATATTAAAATTATAAACGCAGCTAAAAGGAAACATCCTTTCTCCCGGGAGTTAACGAGCTTTCTTTTTCATTATAAAGTTCTAAAAACTTTTCATGCTCCTCACCAACTCGTTGGAATAATATTTTGAATTTAATGTTTTTAACTAAATGAATTAACGACAAGAACTTAAAAAGATCTCAAAACTCAAGATCATAAAATGCCTAAATTTAATCAACGTTACAGGAATTTCAAGTAAATTTCAATTTTTGAATATTTTCTAATTTATAACATTGTTATGTTGAAACAAAATTTCAACCTTATTATATGTGAAAACACCAGAATACTTAGCTTTAATGTTCCCCAGGGACCAATAGACAGAAACTCCGAACTTTTCTTCTCCGCTTAGTCTGAACGGACGACAGCAATCAAAATGTTTAACACCCACTGGATCACGCTCCGGTCATCCAATGATTTCTTGATAGTAAATCGAACTTGAAAATATTTTTCTTCTCACATTTTATAACTTCCTATTAGGTATAGGTACATTAAACTTTTTTTGGTTCGAGAGTCTTGAAAATTTTCCAGCCGAAAAAAAAACACAACCGTCATTCTCTGGCACAGCCTACCAAGTCGGAACATGAAAATCCAGTTTTTCATAAATAACTTTGGTCCCCTTCGGCCGGTTTCTTTCAAAAACGGGTTTTCTCGAAGCCTATGAGCAATATTTCTTCCCAAGACTGCATTTCGATTCGAGTTAAGATAAAAAAGATATTAAGCTTCAAAAAATAGCTATCTTTTTTAAGGGTGATATTCATCTCTATTCATGAGAGACACCTTTTCGAACATTTTGACGCAGCATTAACAGTGATGAATATCACCCTGAAAAAAGTTACCCCATTTTTTAAGTCTTATAACTTTTTTATCATATGTCGAATTGAAATGCACTCTTGGGATGAAATATTTTTCAAAGTTTAGGCTTTAAGAAGAACTGTTTTCAAAAGAAATCGGTCAAAGGAGACCAAAATTATTCATGAAAAACTGAATTTTCATGTTCCTCCCGAACAAGACGTTTATTTCAAAACTGCAGTTTTTGAATTTTTGATTATATGCTCTTAACTTGATTGTTGAATTCTGATTCAGAGTCTTTGGGATAATCCATATCTTTTTTTGAATTCAAGATCTCACATCTGGTTTCATATTTCAGTTTTTAATTAGGATTCAAAACTTATTATTGTTGATTTGTTCTGAATACGAAAACTTTTACGTTCCATTTTGTTTTCTTATGATTTTATCTAATTTTTTGGGTTTTTTTTTGGTACATATGTGTCAGTCATGAGTTTTAAATTCTAATTTCCATTAAATATTTTAGTCCTGTATTAATTCTCTAGTTTCCAATTATGTGTCCTGAATTGATCTCTGCTCTAGAATATAGATTTGAGTTTCGTAAACTACACTTCTTTAAAATTCATTTTCAAAACAATAAAATCAACTCGGAATAAGAAACTTCATTTTTAATCAGCATGAGTAAATTTTTGTTCGCGTTTTTCCTTTTGCTGTCAGACATGCTGAGAACAGTTAGCGTCCATTACCAGGGGGCTCATACGAGCTTCTTGGTGTGGGGGAGTTTGGCGGGCCGCTAAGAAAAAAAAAATACTCAAAGCATCGGTTTCGAGCTTGGAGTCTACATTGAGTTAGGTAGAATCAGTTAACCAATTGATTTTTGAGTTTATGAGTAGCAATTAAGTATTTGGAATGAATTTTCCTATTCATTGGACATTTTTTGTGGTCTTTTTGATTCTGGCCTAGTTTGAGAGGTCTAATTTTTACCTTACGCTAAGACGTTCATCTTTCAAGGTTATGATGGCTAGCATCTTAGCCCATAGAAAGAGTACTATGTATGCCGTGACCAAGATTCGATCTCATGACCGCTAGCTTAGGAGACTTGAACGCTATTCTCTAGACTAAGGTTGACAGAATTTTTCCCAGACGTATTCCATTTAAGGCTATGATCATTTAGTATCCGGGCAGTTTCAAACCTCTGTATTTTAAAAACTATTGATTTGATCGAAAAACTTTCTATGGAGGAAATGAAGGTGTTATTATTATATTTAATGTAAAAAATTTAAAAATAATTTATCGTTGATGACAAGAAATACTCTTACTTTATGATAAAATATAATTTTTATCTTTGCAAACTTTTTTCAGCCATGTATTTATCTATTATAATAGATCAATACATGGCTGAAAAAAGTTTGCAAAGATAATTATTTTTACCACAGAAGCTAAACCTTTTAAAAATCATGATATTTACACAATTTCATCTGTAAAAATCAATTGGAATCTGGTTGGAACCTTTTCATGAGTAGGCATCTCGAAGAATATGACCTCTTAAATTCGGGTTTAACATAAATTTCTTGGTCCATCAGAACACATCTGTCACATTGCGTAAAACCCGGTTGCACAAATTGCGATCCATGGAACTGCTAATTTTAAGTTAATTCCCGGGTGTCCACTTGACAGGCAACACTTTTTGCCTGTCGGAAACGGATTTACTGCATAGTAAAGAGGTCTGCATTCAGTTGTCCCCAATAACCATAAATTTGTTCCTATAGTTGAGATCATGGGTTCCACTCCGATGCTTGGTTTGAATTTCGTAAGCATCCTAGAATGGCTCCTTATACTTCTCAACCATCTGGACCAAAAAAATATCAGAAAAAATAAACAGTTCATGAGTTTTCAAGTCAAAAATAATGAATTTCCGAGGTGCAAAGTGTGTGAAAGGAGCAAATTTGTGCAAAATTATTTTTACTATGGCTTTTTGCACCGTAAATATCTCAAACACACGTTAACGTAAAAATGTGAAAAAATAGGCAAGGTAGTCCTTTTCATAACCAACACAACGCTGTTAAAGTTTTGCATATCCGAGCTCTAGTAACCTAGCTATCACCGAAATGAAGTGCCCGGATACTAAATGATCATAGCCTTACTCGAAATTTTTTGTCCAGTATTATTTTTCCTCAAATCACCAAAAAACCTTTTTTATTTTATGTAAAAATCCTTCTTAAAAAAAACATCCAACGCTAGTTGAGTTGCCTTCAGCCACATAATTTCTGTAACGAAAACACCAATGATCCATAAAAGATGACGCTAATTCAATTTGTCATTATTTTTCTGCCCCTTGTAGAAATGAGCTCTTTTTTTCTAAAAACATGAAAATAATTCATTAATTTGATTTCAAATTTTTCAACACAATATACGGAAAATAACCTGGAAAACCCGTTGCAATACTCCTAAATAATTCAACAAAAAATGAAATCTTATTGTTTTAATCAAAACTCAGCATCAGTGTTCATATCCTGTTTCAATCATCCATAATATTGAATTTTGAAAAAAAATAAAAAAAAAATTTTATTCAGAACCATAATTAAAAAAAAAACTAAAATGGTAAAAATTTATGGAATCAAGGAGAGGTCGACTGGATAATTTGATGCGATTGTAATTCTGCAGTTCAGTCAACAAATTTCTAAAACGATTTTTTGATTATTCCGACGTTTCGATGCTGTTTAGCATCATCTTCAGGGAATTCTAAAATATTATGTATTTGATCTTGAATATTAAATATTAATATACAAATTTGATATTTTTACTTACAATCGGATCGTATCAAGTAAAATTTTGATTGCTTATGTAAACATTATTGTCCACTACTTTGCCCTTTTTCCCTGCAGTTTTTTGTGTCCCACTGTGAATGAACCAGAAATTCTTTATTTGAAACTTACTTAAATATTCAAATACTAACAATTGAATTTTTGAAATTTTTACGATCAACAAGGTCTGATCGAAGCGGTATAATTGTATGTAAATATTTGAGATTTAAGATCAAATACATAATTTAGAATTCTCTGAAGATGATGCTAAACAGCATCGAAACGTCGAAATAATAAAAAAATTGTTTTCTAAATTTATTGACTGAACTGTCGAATAACAATCGGTACAAGTTTATTTTATGCTGATCACAACTTTTGCTTTGAATATAAGGCGAGTCTGGATGAAAATGTTGGAATGCTTCTTTTAGTTCTTTTACCAACAAAGGAAAAACTTGTAAGCATTCTGGAAAATGCAAGATTTGCATCTTGCATTATCGGTCGACTGCTTATATCGATACACTCCATGTTTATTTCACATGTGCTCTTTGCCCACTATTGATCTCTCTGTTGTTTCCCTATCGATTCGGGATTTTAGTTCCATCGATTCGGGATTTTAGCCGAGAAACAACAGAGAGATGAACAAGGCAAGGAACCCATTCGAGATATACAAACATATCGATATAAGATCCAGCAGTCGACCGATGGAGCTCGACATGTGCGCATGCTGGAGCCTATTTCGTCAGGTTCACCGTGGTGAAATTGGCTAACGCACCGTTCTACTGAAATGGAAATTGCGGGTTCAAATCCCGTCGGTGAGCCCCTGTTTTCTTTTTCGAAATATCATGATATTTACGGGTTATGATCTTTCATTCTTTAATATCTCGTGTTTCTCTATTGCTTCCCATCACCTTTGAAAATGTGATAATTTTCAGCTACAAAAATGTACAAAGACGAACTCAGAATATTAAATAGATTTGACGTCAACAACTTTTTTCTGTTCGGATACCGGAGCCTTTGAAAATTCAAGTTTATTTTGCCTACTTCTCGATTGCATTCGTCACGGTTGTTCAGTCAGCTGGATTTGATTTCATATGTTATTTTCACTTTTTTGTACTTCAGTTGTTAGAATGATGTAAAATTTTTCCACAGCTCTGGATAAATCCGTACAAAAAAATTAACTGGTAAATACCATGAAAAAATCTGTTCATAAGTAATAAAAATACTTTATTACATTCTTCCTAAGAGAGTTTTGTTCAAGTTTTCAAAAAAAAGTTTCTAGACAGCAAAAAGTAACTTTAAATCTGTTTTTTTTAATGATCATTTGTAGGTTCTTATTGAAGTACCGTAAACTGGTGGAACACTGATCACTTTTTAAATTCATTTTCGAATATTTTGGAAGGAGTTGCTTTTTTGTATCACTAAAAAGCTTTAAAATACTTACTGAGGTAAGGAGTAACTATAAAGCATGATCATTGATAGCTAAATATTCAAACGACATTATAGTTACTATAACTAAATGTTTGTTACAAAACCGGATTTCAAGTTTCGGGGTAACTTTGATCACTATGGTTTTAACGTATCTCAGCATCTTCAAAATTATTGTTTTGATGCCAATAAGCACACTCAATTGAATTTTTCAACGTTTTCTTTCAAAAACAAATATACTCAAAAGATGGACAATTTGTGGCATACATTAAGAGGCAAAAATTATAAACATTTCTCATAAAGGGTTTTAACCATTTGTTCTATACAGGCTTCCTCATAGAAAATGTCCGTTTTTTTTTATATTCAAAAATTGAAAGAATGACCATAAAAATAACTCTAAAACTATACCTATACAAAGGAAAAAAGTTAAACTTTCATATAAAACAACCCGTTTGCTTCTAAATGCTATCATTTAGTCAGGAGAGGTGTTTGTTTGTGAGTCTTCGAAAAAAACAGATATTTTAAAACTTTAAAACTACATTTTAGGTAATATAAAAAAATCTCCCACTACAAACAAAATTAAGACTATTTGAAACTCAATTTATAGGCTTTCAAACGTAGAAAACAGTTTTCAGATTTTTTAACTTCAGACTTAGTAAATGATGATTATCTGCAAAAATTTCATGTTGATCAAAGTTACCCCGGTGATCGAAGTTCCCCCAGTTTACGGTACACATTAAACCAACGAATATTGCCCATGTAGAAATCAGAATGTGTCACTCAAAAATCCAATTAAAATAACACACAAATTGATCTTTTCACACTCAAATAAAGAAACAGTGTGCTTTCACATGACGGGTTTCTCCGGGTTTTAAAAGATTTAGGTACAGACACATTAGTCAATCAAACGGGCCGGAAATTCCTGGCCGCTGAAATCAATCATAATCCCTCATCCACCAATCATATGGCAAACTAACCGTAAACTTTAACGGCTCCCAAAAGCAATCAAGAGCGCCTTAATTTCATCAGCACGTAGATTGGAATGGCCAACATTTGCATAGTCAATCAAAGCGTTCAGTAATACTTACGATTGATTAAAGTTGGTACTTTAAAACTTTAATGATGTTGTGAAAATCTTTTTTTTGTTTTGAAACTCAAACTCTCCAAAAATTTCAAATAGATTTAAAAACCTCAACATTCAGTTTCATAAACTTTTTGTAAATTTTATATTATCTAAAACGTTCAAAGTATAAATAAATAATTTAAGCCTCACCCATCAGCTATGGAAGAAATTACCATCACAAATGACCAAAAAATTTGCTCTTTCGCATACCTGTTGTCGCCCACCTGTTAAATCGTAATAAATGGCTACTTTTGGCTTCCCAAACTCGCATGCTAGCTTAGCTCAGCATGCGTGAAATTGGTAGCTATTTTTCCCAGCTCTATTTCTCCATAGAAACATACCAGCATTCACTTCCATAATCACAGAAGATTAATTTCGTTCTTTTGCAAATTCGCGCTTTGTGATTCTTTCCCGCTAGCGGGAATTGCTTAATTTCAGCCGTGTTACTTTGCATAGGAGCTGATTCCTGTTAATGAGCTCTCGGTGCGAAACCGGGTCGTGATCGATGTCTACCAAATTAAAACGAACGAAAATATTGGGCAACAGGTTTGATATTTTGTGTTTTCTAGCGACCTTTCGGGAAATGTTCTGAAGCGTGATTAGCGGATTACTTGCAGGAAGTATGTTTTTCTAGATTTCAGAGGTCGGTGGTATTAAGTCAGTCGGTTTACTGTCAATAGAGATTGCTTAAAGAACTTGCACTTGTGATACACTTTATCTTCAAGCTTAAGACAAATGTTCAGTTTTGTCTACAAATTTTCAATCACAGGTACTTGCTTTGGCAAAAAAACCTGGAAATATAGATTGAAATACCAAACTTTTTCATTAAATATGAATTTACGTTGCAAAAGGTCTGTTAAAGCTCTATAAGTTCGCCAAGTAACTATCTGAACTATGTCCGTCACTTCATCAGCGTATATGTTTACGCACAACAACAACAACAACAATATCATTTGCCTGTTGAAAATATCTTGAAAATGCTTTGAAAAATACCGACTCAGCACTTTTAAGGTTCAAATGGAAATTGCAACTCACCATCAATTTACGATGCCTGGTTCACCTCCAAAGTTTCCTCTAATCTGAAATGAAAGAAAAAATGAAGTTATGATTGGATAAATTTTTATTATGTTGGGCTGGAGTTGAATTGTTTCACTGTTCCTCGAAAATTAATTTTGATACTCACACGGAAAATAAAAAAAGGTGAAATTTACCGAAAAGTGAGGTTGTTTTTTTTTCACCCCTTTTACGAGGTAAATTTTACCTTTTTTCAATCACCAAGCAAAAGGGTAAATTTTAACTTTTTTACTTCACCTAGCAAAAAGGTAACCTTTTTTCAATTCACCTAGCAAAAAGATAAATTTTACCTTTTTCGCATTCACCTAGAAAAATAGTAAATAATAATGTTTTTTATTCACTGATTTAAAAGGTAAATGCTAGTTGTTTTAAACTTCGTTTTCTAACTGATTCAGTTGGTATACTGCATGGAGAAAAAAGTATGGTATTTCCAACAATAATCCACTTATATTCAATCATATATCTGATTGATTCTCGACCAACTATAATTATCAAAAGTTCATCAATACATATAATAGACAACCTGATTGATTTCGTACACATTCAACAATATATAAAATACGTTCAACTATGATTGTATGATTGATTTTGTGCATTCAACTATAAATATAATAGATTCAACTATCATATATGATTGATTCAACTATGAAAATATGATTGATTTGATTGTAAATATGAAAGATTTTATTATATTCATATGATTGATTTAATTGTCTATATGGTAGATTCAACTATGATAATATGATTGATTTTATTATAAATATAATGGCTTTAATTATATTTCTATGATTGATTAGTCAAGATAGATGAGGTCAACTTTAAATATTGGAAATTTAAATTCTGTTTATATTCGAAGTTATCATATCTTCTGACGTTTTTCCTCAGAAAAATTTTATGGCTACGTTTTATTTTCTGTCAATTTATAATTTCTGTATTTTGCATCTAGTTCGTTTTAGCTGCCACGATGCTACTGACTAAGTTGCTAAGCTGACCGGAAATCCCGATATCCACGTCCTGGTTCCTCAGCTATTGTTCTTTTCCATCTTGAAGCATGGTTGCCCAGCAAATTGTGCATCTAAACTAATCGGTCTCGGAAGACGTCCTTATAGAAGTCAGCGCTACTGCACCCGGCGAAGATTGACCTTGCGTGGGCCGAAAATTCACTCAATATCATGACATCAATCTATCATTCGCTTTACCGACCTCACTGACTTACAAGTACTAGTTTCCTAAGGGATCTTGCCATGATCACGTAAAGGAACGTCGAGACCCTAGTCGATTTCGCGGACCGCCAGAGTAGGTGTACCTTTCCCAATTCCATAAACTGTCGGCCTACTCACGATCGCTGCCAAGAACTGGTAAAGGAAAATGTTTCCCCATCGCCGGAGAGCGCTTGCGCTTTGCCACCGATGTCAGGAACGCGTTCTGGTCTCACATTTTAGATATTTTAAAATTTTTGCTGATGAACACGGATGAACTCTACAGTATTCAAGTATCACACAATCAATCATAAAAATATAGTTAAATTTACTATATTTATAGTTTAATACCTAGAATCAATCATACATTTGTAGTTGAATCATATTTACGGTTAAATCAATTATTCAACTACAGTTGAATATATCGTATTTATAGTTGAATGTTAGAGATTAACCAGAAATGTACAGTTTAATCAATTATATTTATAGTTGAATACCTGAAATCAATCATACAATTCTCACGTGAAATTTCGTTACGTCGTATGAAACATCTTAAGAATTCACAGAAAACTGCTGCAAAACTTATCAAAACAACTTATAAACTTGTATTCCACATATAGAATATGTTGTCCAGACTACAAATATTCTAAATGGAAGGAAGTTTCGACTAGTTTATGTCAATTTATGTATTTTTTCGTAATAGAGCTCTTTGTGCACATTTTGTTTCATACGACGTAATGAAAGCTCACGCGAGAATTGTAGTTGAATTTATCATATTTAACGTTGAATCTACCATATTTATAGTTAAATGTGAGAGGTCAACCAGGAATGTATAGTTAAATCTATTATATCTATAGTTAAATGCCGAAAATCAATCATACGAATGTAGTCGAGATTATCTTATTAACAATTGAATCAATTATACCATTACAGTTGTTTCTATAATATTCAAAGTTGATTGTGTAAGGTCAATCAGCAGTTTGTAGTTGAATCAAATATATTTATAGTTTAATGCCAAAAATCAATCATAAAATTGTAGTTGAATCTATCATATTTACCGTTGAATCAATTATTCCATTTCAGTTGAATCCAATATAGATATTCATAGTTGATTGCGTCAAGCCAATTATCAGTTTGTAGTTGAGTCTATTATACTTATAATTGGATGCGAAAAAAATAACTACGCTCTGATGAATTTTTATTTATTTTTAATTTGGAAAGTAGTTCTGCTGTTTCAACTCTCTGCGTATCGTTTACTAGAGAAATCATTGCATACTCGCGCGGTTTTCTTAGTGTTTGGATGTCGATCAACATGCAGCGAGCGTCATATGATGGAAGACGGTGTGATTGTGAAATTGTGTTTGTACTGATTCTATTCTTTCTTCATGTATACCTGGGCGAGGAAACCACACAATGCTACAATATTCCAGAACGGACCTCACATAGGCAACATATAGAGTTTTGATGGTATACGGGTCTTTGAAGTTGTAGCAGAAACGCTATGTATAATAGTATTATAGTGGTCAATAAAAGTAAGTTTGGAATCCAAGATGATTCCTAAATCTTTCACTTTTTTACATCTTTCTACATCCTTATTTTCTAGTGTAATTACAATATTTGGAGATGAAAGTTTTTGGCTAAATGATATTGAATAACATTTTTTTACATTTAATTCAAGTGCACTTTTCTTACACCAGGTGTAGAAAATGTTTATTTCATTCCGGAACAAATTCATATCCTCATGGTTTTTATTTCCAAATATAGCTTCATGTCATCGGCGAATATGAGTATTTTAAGATTTTTAAGGATGAAGGTAATGTCGTTTACGTACAAGATAAATAGAAGTGGTCCTAAATGTGAGCCTTGTAGAACACCTGTAGTGACTTGAATGGGATTTGAATTCTTTCCATAAATTTTTTTTTATTTGTTATCTGTTTGTTAAATATGATTCAAGCCATTTCAGAAGTCCCAAATCAACTCAAATTTTTTGCAGCTTATAAAGTAGCATCGGTATATCTATACGATCAAATGCTTTGCTAAAGTCAGAATACAATGCCTCAACATGATTCCCATTATCCATTGCATTTAATGAATAATCAACAAATTCAAGTAAATTTGTTGAAGTTGATCGACCTTTGAATAATCCATGTTGTTTAGCTGTTATTCGGTTTTTATCTGAAGAAAAAACTTTTCATTCACAATTGCCTCAAAAGCTTGGGAATGCAAGAGATGATAGCAATTCCACGATAATTACGTACATCAGCTTTCCGCCCAGATTTAAAAATTGGAACCAGAAATGAGCTTTTCCATACTTTGAGAAAAAATCCTGTTTCTAGTGACATATTAAATAGCTGAAACAAAGGGTATGTAAGTTCATTGGCAAGGTTCTTTATAAATACTGGAGGAATTCCATCTGGCCCAGGTCCCTTTGAGGGGTCTAAATTTTTCAAACCCTTCAAGATATCATGTTTATTAAGGTAATTGACTCCAGTTAAGGTAATTAAAGAAGTTTTTTGGGCAGGACTTAATTTCAAGCTCGGTTTTTGCATTGAACTCTTCAAATGCACTATTGATAGCTGAGTTCAGTTGATCGCATATTTTCAAATAATTTGCTAGGTTTTCACTGCTTTTGTACTTTCTGTGCGTTCAAGTGCTTTCTGATTGCGATTTTTTAAGTTTTTTATATGTTTTTTAACCAAATTGGATGTTTATTATTTCTATGGCGTCGATGATGATTTTTCAGAATATGATAAAAGGCACTAACCGATGATTCGACATTTCCTTCATCTTTAAAAATGTGTTGCGAATTTACACAAGTAAGTTTATTTTTTATTTTTGCATAGTTTGCATGTTTGTATTCGAAGAGTTCTTCATACTCGCAGTCATTAGGTCTATTGTTTTTATGTATAAAAAGAGAAAATTCAATCGCTGTATGAAACTTTTCATTTTTCCACAGTGGATTCAACGACTCTGTCACACAGAAATCTTCAAGAATATTAGGGGCCATTCAAATATTACGTAACGCGTTTAGGGGGGGAGGGGGTATAGCAGTTTGTTACGGTTAGCGATTTTTTTGGTAGAAAATCTCAAAAAAAAGGTGTTAGGGGAATGGGGGGATTGAAAATTACCGAAAATTGCGTTTCGTAATATTTGAACGGCACCCTAGTCAAAATAAAATCTAAATAATAATTTTCTTGATTTTTTACGTGATTAACCTGGTTTAGGCCTAACTTGGCAATTTCGTCAAATATGTAATGCAAAGTATAGTTTTCCTCATAACTGGGAGTAGGATACTTTCATTTTCAGGGTCCAAGATGAAGTCAGCGCAATGATTAAGGTCGCAATATACATATGTGAATTTTAACTTCTGGAGGTTGCTCTATAAGTATTTTGTATTGGTATTGGTAGGTATAACCTGCTGAAATAATTAGAACAACTGTGGTGTTTTTTCTCCGTGTGCTTAAGTCATCGGACTGGCAAGTCGAAATAAGAATGTTGCGTTGGGTCGATTCTCACATATATTTTTTTTCGACTTTTGGATAAATCATTCAATAGGATGAAAATCCCAGAAAATGATTTTCTTGTTTCGCTTGAATGTTGCTTGGGAGCTCGAGTCTTCATGCCAGTAAGTAATGTTTTCCAATCATATCATCTTCGGTGTAGTACACTCAACGGCGCATTTTTGGCATAGAGCTTGCGCCGAGCGGAATTAAAATTTTTTAAGCTCTTCTTTGGGTGTGCTACTCATTTGTTTTAATTCATGATTTTCCATGGCAAGTATGAATTTTCCTTTAGAAAGCCCGTATATTGTCTTAATTTCATAATATAATGTTAACTCGAATTTTCCAGTTATCATTGCATTGGTGCAATGCACGTTTTAGCACAAGTTTGGCCTAGAGTTAGCTCCGAATGGCATTAAAATTTTGCAATCTCTTTATTGGAAGTAGAAGTTTGTGATAAAAAGTTTGCTTTCGCCATAGAGATTACCATAACAAATTAAAACTCATTGCATAATTTTATTTTAGATCTAATTGCAAAAATTCCCACCGACCATATCTATAGGGGACGATTCTATAACTTTATCACCAGAACTCCGTAATTAACCAACATCTGCTATGATTCTAACAAGACAACCCGCTGACGTTAGTCCGATACCATTCCTGGCGGTGTGAGCAAACACTGCACATTCGCGAGCACCTCGGCACTTTAATGAACCAATTGTAACACCACCCAGTTATGTCCTTCCCTAAACGGAAAGAAACGACCAGCTGCTGCTGTTCTTGTCCCAAGCTTGAATGGAACAAGACTTTAAGACTGCAGATAACTCAAAACATCCCTGGAGAACCACAAACTCCCGTTTTTTTTCTTTGCTATCAACCCGAATCAGTCCAAGAGGAACTGGGGGGAAGACAAAAACGGCATTCTGCAGCGCATTCCGGTGGATGATTGGTTTCGATTCTACGGGAATGGCAAGACGACGTTCCAGACGAAGTCGTGGGTGCACCAGCTTGAATCTTGAATCAGCAATTCAAGCATAGGGTTGTAGTAGGTGAGTAACCTTGGACTTGAACGGGCGAGACTTAGCAGGGGGTTCCACAAACCCTTGGATCAGATTAAACGACCTTTCACTTTCGGTTCAATTTGGCTGATACAGTGGGACTTTTCAAAGTCGATGAAATTTTGAATTCGATAAAAAAAAATGAGCTGATGAGAGTAATGTCACAAAATATTGAAAAAAAAATCAAACAAACTACACGACCATAAGAATTTTTTTTTATCTTATGTTCTTTTTAAAAAAAACTGTTTTTTAATATTTCTACATTGTTAATCGATTTTATTTCTTTTGAATCTAGATAAAGAGTTTCCACTGTTTTTAATTCGCTTCGTCATTCATGCAAACTGTTCTATCCCATGGGAAGAAGTCCATGCTTCCTTTATGCTTATCGAAGATTTGACAGTTTACATCTGAAAACTTCTGTTTCGAGGCCGATCGTTGTGCTTTTCTTAAGTTTTATTGTGGATTAACATAATTGCTTCCACAATCGGCTACTGATAAGTGCACAAGGCATTGTTGCAATATAACAGAGAACAAGATGTGCTCCAGTTACTTATCAGTACAGGAAAAAAAACGAAAATTCCCTGTTACAGTTCTGACAGTAACATATGAACCACCTTGAGTCGTAAAGCTCTAGAAGAGAAAGTGAACGAATTATCCAATCTCAATTAGTGGCTTAATAGTTCTCACGTTGCCACGTAAAATACCTTCAGGATGCAAAATTGTAGTCCGGAAAAGACGTGATTTTTTTCTATAAACAATAGTTTTGTATATTCTTTTAGTTAAAGAAAAAGAAATAATGTTTCATAATGTGTCCATGACATAAAACAAGTTGTTATTGTACTGGAATTTGTTAACATTTAGTGTTATTCCAGTTTGCTTTCCCACCGTAGTTGGTTAGTCCACATGAGACATTTATGGACTAACCAAGCTACTTCTTACCGCTAAGCCGTGAGGTATGATCAGTTTAAAAGATTAAATAAACCATTGAGGTCCCCTATTTATACATGTACATACGTTCAGTAGTGGTTTAACGCATAAGCTCCGCATGTCTGGACCCCTTTGTTCGTGTTGCTTCAAAGCTTCCTAGATAATCCGATGCAACGCTTCTCTGGTTTTGTTTTGCTCCTGTCGGATTAAATTTGAAAATGATCCATGAAGATATGCACAGCCTCCGAAAAAATACCCGACCTGTGAGTGATATAGCTTGATGCGGTGTATATTAAACGAGTCGAGATTTGTTTTCGACATTCAATCTGCCCATTCTCTGATTTGCAGTCAATCGGAAATGCCGTGGCAAATTGATTTATTAAATTTGCTTGCCGGTTAAAGCTTAGAAGTGTCATCCAGCTGTAGGACAGCTGTTTTATCGATTTTTGATTAGATAAATTCGTTCAGCTGACGGTGGTTTTGCAGATTTCATTTCTTAATTGCTTAAATTTTGAAATAAGTAGGATTGGAGCATTAAAGTCAAACCAAGCAAAACATTCTTTTACCGAACCAAAATTAAACTTAATTTTAAAACCCAAACTTTCAATTGAGATTACCAAAAATTCTTTAAACTTTCCGCTTATCTTGCTTCATATATGGTCGGGATTCGACCAGACCGAACTGAACGCCATAAACTTGATTTGGAGAAAATCGAATTCAATGTTCACAGCCCTACAAATTGATAATATTTTATTAGATATCTCATTTAATCATTTTCCCATCACATTTAGACTCTTATAAAGCCGTCGAGGCTATACTGGTCGATTTTTGATTACACAATAAGTCGAAAACTGAATTTTAATAGCAATAAGTTTGCACCCAGTTCACTCTGGTCGAGCCAAAATGTATAAAAAATTGCCATGCGCTATCATTTAACTGGGCAATTTGTTCTAAACGTAGGAGCCTACTAATAGGCGCTTTACGAGCACCCAACGAGTATGGCTGATGTTTGGAAAATGTTTTTTTTCGTTGAGCCAGAGTGAACCGAGCCATACAAATTTCGCACTTTTGAAATCCGGAGCATCTATGATTGTTACTTACCGGTTGCGTTCTGAACGACAGTAAGCAATAAAATAAAGCATTTTTCATCGTTAAATGTTAAAAATTCTAACATCCCCTTGAGTAAATTGGAAAACAAAACTCAAAGGATTCGGTTCAGTCTGGCGGAGTAAAATTTTAACAAATGCTTACAATTCGAAATACAAAATTTATAGCCACGGGAACGTTTTTAATCATTTAATTTATCAGATATTAGTTCGTGACGAGCCGAAGAACTGTTTTGAATCGAAAAAACAAACACACATAAGATTATTTCGCACAAAATCAGTTTTTATGACTGGAACAGACTTTTTGTTTTTATCTCTAAGGTGGCTCTCAGATCACTTTGGCGCAACGAATTTTTGTCATTTCCACTGTCTGCAACATTGAAATTTTCTAATAAAATCAGAAAAAATAGGAAAAATGTTCTGATTTTTATAGGACAGATAGTTCATCATGTTTCGCATCCGCTGCAATAGATAACTCAATTTTTTTGAAATTGGCGTTCAGTTCGGTCTGGTCGAATCCAGGCCATATGTAGTTACTGAAACTGCCTTCTTAACTCACTTGAATTTTGACAATAAAAAACCTTCCTTTTAACTCTCTACTCTTTACTCATTATTCTTTACTCTTTACTCTTTACTCTTTACTCTTTACTCTTTACTCTTTACTCTTTACTCTTTACTCTTTACTCTTTACTCTTTACTCTTTACTCTTTACTCTTTACTCTTTACTCTTTACTCTTTACTCTTTACTCTTTACTCTTTACTCTTTACTCTTTACTCTTTACTCTTTACTCTTTACTCTTTACTCTTTACTCTTTACTCTTTACTCTTTACTCTTTACTCTTTACTCTTTACTCTTTACTCTTTACTCTTTACTCTTTACTCTTTACTCTTTACTCTTTACTCTTTACTCTTTACTCTTTACTCTTTACTCTTTACTCTTTACTCTTTACTCTTTACTCTTTACTCTTTACTCTTTACTCTTTACTCTTTACTCTTTACTCTTTACTCTTTACTCTTTACTCTTTACTCTTTACTCTTTACTCTTTACTCTTTACTCTTTACTCTTAACTCTTAACTCTTAACTCTTAACTCTTAACTCTTAACTCTTAACTCTTAACTCTTTACTCTTTACTCTTTACTCTTTACTCTTTACTCTTTACTCTTTACTCTTTACTCTTTACTCTTTACTCTTTACTCTTTACTCTTTACTCTTTACTCTTTACTCTTTACTCTTTACTCTTTACTCTTTACTCTTTACTCTTTACTCTTTACTCTTTACTCTTTACTCTTTACTCTTTACTCTTTACTCTTTACTCTTTACTCTTTACTCTTTACTCTTTACTCTTTACTCTTTACTCTTTACTCTTTACTCTTTACTCTTTACTCTTTACTCTTTACTCTTTACTCTTTACTCTTTACTCTTTACTCTTTACTCTTTACTCTTTACTCTTTACTCTTTACTCTTTACTCTTTACTCTTTACTCTTTACTCTTTACTCTTTACTCTTTACTCTTTACTCTTTACTCTTTACTCTTTACTCTTTACTCTTTACTCTTTACTCTTTACTCTTTACTCTTTACTCTTTACTCTTTACTCTTTACTCTTTACTCTTTACTCTTTACTCTTTACTCTTTACTCTTTACTCTTTACTCTTTACTCTTTACTCTTTACTCTTTACTCTTTACTCTTTACTCTTTACTCTTTACTCTTTACTCTTTACTCTTTACTCTTTACTCTTTACTCTTTACTCTTTACTCTTTACTCTTTACTCTTTACTCTTTACTCTTTACTCTTTACTCTTTACTCTTTACTCTTTACTCTTTACTCTTTACTCTTTACTCTTTACTCTTTACTCTTTACTCTTTACTCTTTACTCTTTACTCTTGACTCTTTACTCTTTACTCTTTACTCTTTACTCTTTACTCTTTACTCTTTACTCTTCACTCTTTACTCTTTAC
Organism: Uranotaenia lowii; assembly: GCF_029784155.1. Classification (NCBI taxonomy): domain Eukaryota; kingdom Metazoa; phylum Arthropoda; class Insecta; order Diptera; family Culicidae; genus Uranotaenia; species Uranotaenia lowii. Next base: position 33,763,311 of record NC_073691.1, on the reverse strand, counting down.
TCTTTACTCTTTACTCTTTACTCTTTACTCTTTACTCTTTACTCTTTACTCTTTACTCTTTACTCTTTACTCTTTACTCTTTACTCTTTACTCTTTACTCTTTACTCTTTACTCTTTACTCTTTACTCTTTACTCTTTACTCTTTACTCTTTACTCTTTACTCTTTACTCTTTACTCTTTACTCTTTACTCTTTACTCTTTACTCTTTACTCTTTACTCTTTACTCTTTACTCTTTACTCTTTACTCTTTACTCTTTACTCTTTACTCTTTACTCTTTACTCTTTACTCTTTACTCTTTACTCTTTACTCTTTACTCTTTACTCTTTACTCTTTACTCTTTACTCTTTACTCTTTACTCTTTACTCTTTACTCTTTACTCTTTACTCTTTACTCTTTACTCTTTACTCTTTACTCTTTACTCTTTACTCTTTACTCTTTACTCTTTACTCTTTACTCTTTACTCTTTACTCTTTACTCTTTACTCTTTACTCTTTACTCTTTACTCTTTACTCTTTACTCTTTACTCTTTACTCTTTACTCTTTACTCTTTACTCTTTACTCTTTACTCTTTACTCTTTACTCTTTACTCTTTACTCTTTACTCTTTACTCTTTACTCTTTACTCTTTACTCTTTACTCTTTACTCTTTACTCTTTACTCTTTACTCTTTACTCTTTACTCTTTACTCTTTACTCTTTACTCTTTACTCTTTACTCTTTACTCTTTACTCTTTACTCTTTACTCTTTACTCTTTACTCTTTACTCTTTACTCTTTACTCTTTACTCTTTACTCTTTACTCTTTACTCTTTACTCTTTACTCTTTACTCTTTACTCTTTACTCTTTACTCTTACTTTTTACTTTTACTTTTTACTTTTCACTTTTTACTTTTTACATTTTACTTTTTACTTTTTACTTTATACTTTTTACTTTTTACTTTTTACTTTTTACTTTTTACTTTTTACTTTTTACTTTTTACTTTTTACTTTTTACTTTTTACTTTTTACTTTTTACTTTTTACTTTTTACTTTTTACTTTTTACTTTTTACTTTTTACTTTTTACTTTTTACTTTTTACTTTTTACTTTTTACTTTTTACTTTTTACTTTTTACTTTTTACTTTTTACTTTTTACTTTTTACTTTTTACTTTTTACTTTTTACTTTTTACTTTTTACTTTTTACTTTTTACTTTTTACTTTTTACTTTTTACTTTTTACTTTTTACTTTTTACTTTTTACTTTTTACTTTTTACTTTTTACTTTTTACTTTTTACTTTTTACTTTTTACTTTTTACTTTTTACTTTTTACTTTTTACTTTTTACTTTTTACTTTTTACTTTTTACTTTTTACTTTTTACTTTTTACTTTTTACTTTTTACTTTTTACTTTTTACTTTTTACTTTTTACTTTTTACTTTTTACTTTTTACTTTTTACTTTTTACTTTTTACTTTTTACTTTTTACTTTTTACTTTTTACTTTTTACTTTTTACTTTTTACTTTTTACTTTTTACTTTTTACTTTTTACTTTTTACTTTTTACTTTTTACTTTTTACTTTTTACTTTTTACTTTTTACTTTTTACTTTTTACTTTTTACTTTTTACTTTTTACTTTTTACTTTTTACTTTTTACTTTTTACTTTTTACTTTTTACTTTTTACTTTTTACTTTTTACTTTTTACTTTTTACTTTTTACTTTTTACTTTTTACTTTTTACTTTTTACTTTTTACTTTTTACTTTTTACTTTTTGCTTTTTACTTTTTACTTTTTACTTTTTGCTTTTTACTTTTTACTCGTTACTTTTTACTCGTTACTTTTTACTTTTTACTCGTTACTTTTGACGTGAGAAAGTAGCTTTAATCCGATTTTTACTGGGCGGATTTCATACCGTGTCAAAAATAACCTAAGTTCATTTACAGAGCTTTGTACAATCTTTTTTCTAATATTCGATTGTCGGGATTTGCTTCCAGGAGACAAGCGACCCGTCTGACAAGGTTTCCCTATATTTTTAAATATCCAATTGCAATGCTTTGATAACTAAAACTATCTGATCATGTTTATTTGTGTGGTGAAAGTTAAAATAATACATTTTCTGGCTAATTCTTTATATTCTTGATTGTGGATTCAATACATGAACAGATTTCATAGAATTGTCAGGTTGAACTAAGTTTTAAGTCATATCACAAATAAGAGCTTTTTCAATGGAATTCATCGATTTGTGAGAAATAGCACTGTATTATTTTGAACATTCAGCAGTAATTTCATTTTATTGATTCAGTTTGTTCAAACAGTTCGTTTATTAAAAAAGGAAGGACTTGTTAGTAACGTAGGATTATAGGATTTAAAACACTCGATCCCACTATAGTCAAAAGTTTCTCCTGCCTGATCATATCATTTTACCCAAATCTTCGAACCAAAATTGTTTTGTTTTGTTGTCAACTTTTCTATTGACTGCTAGGACGTGGCCGGCGCCGTTATGATAATTTAAAGAGAGAGTATCAGTTCTATGCACTGAGAATGTTCTGCTAATCCCAAGCACCATTCTATTTTACGAACAATCGTTTTTCTTGTCTCAATTTTCCTGCTTCGAAAGCTATTTGAATTCTAAAGCTGTCATTCCAATGCATCAGATCGAGGTTCGAACCCAAACTTCTCAAGAGAAGTGCAAACTTAAAACAATACATGAAAATTTGACAGAAGAAACAATACAACCTTGTAAACAAGTACTATTTGAGATCAAAGCAAACATTGCATGAAACCTCATAAGAAGGATTCAAATTTTTACTTGTTTGGTGGTCAATATCCTATCTGATTGAGTTAGTTTGGAATAGTTTAACATCTCACGAGTGCTAAGCTATATCTCATAATATTGATATTAAAAAAAAAGAAATTTCAAAACATCTCATCTTGGCATATTTTGTTGTTTTTCTCTTCTGATCGGGCGTCCAAAACAGGGCCGTAAACCCTAGCGTTCGGCCTCAAATATTCATGAGGATAATCGTCCTAACATCAATTTCATATCGATACGAAACATAAAATTTATCTGATAACACTTTAAATTAAGGGAATCAGACTAGTGGTCAATGAATTTTTAATGAAAGAGTTATAAAAGTCTGATTTTTTAGACTCGCGATTGCAATATTGAAATGAAAATAAAGTGTTTGACATATTTCGCCTTTTCCATCTAAAAAGTGTTTCGCTGAAATCCTTTGAAGCCTCGTTAGTAACAATGATGTTTCATAGTTGAACCAGCACAGTAAAGGTCATAATCCATCAGGACATTTCCGTTATATCGTCCGTCGATACACGATGGATTCCGTAGAAAATGAGGAAAAAAACTACCCAGCATGACCAAAACTTTAAAGGCCAATGTCACGGGTCCGGTACATAGGTATCGAACGACAAATTATCAAGGTGAATTTTGGTGACGTGACTCGGATTACACGTCCATCGTCGTCGTCGTCGTCTTCTTCGATGCCGGTCCTCCTGTCGTCGACCGTCCGAGGAAATGGGTTCAAGTTTTTCGGTTTTAATCCCGAAGACACGTACTTTGCTGTGACGCTGGCTGAACGGACACACTAAGTGCTAAAGTGTGTGTGGAGCTGCTGAAGGCTCCGACTGCTGCTGACGACAGCGCAAACGCGCGCGAGGATCGAAAATTAAAACTTTTGCGTTCCGCCATTCGATCTGGCTTTAGGAGGCCTATCCGTTGGAACTGGAATATGGTAATGGAACTGAAGATGATTGGGATACACCTTCTTTGGGTTTTAACGCATCATCGTCATTACATTTAAGCAAAAGTCATACAAGGAGACCCTTACTGGAGTGGACCAACAAGAGAGAAGACTTTCAGCTTTACAGGATCGGAACTTGTCAGCGTCGCCTCATCACTTATCATTTGTTATGACAAGTTGTTTTGACAACTAATCAGTAACAGCCAGCGGTGACAGTTCTACTACTCACACTCACTAATTCGAACAATCTTCCTGTCAACGGAAAACATCTTTCTTAACATTGCAGGCAATGCAGATCGAGAAGTCGGTTTGTTTAAAATAAAAATAACATAAACATTACAAATACAGATCATTAAACACGAGGACCTGTTAAAATTCTGCCCTTCCTGTCATCGAGTCTTCCACGCCAAGCAGTGAGTTTCTCAACCCACCACCAGAGCCCGCGAGTGACGGTGGGACGCATAGCGCGTCATATTTTTAAATGTCACTTCATCACCCGACTGAACCCCATGATTTGTCGAACACGCGGCGTGTTGTCATAAAGTAGCAAAAGTCAGCAGTGACTGAATTGCATTCGGACATGCACTCGCACCTTTGCACTCTTGTTGTTATTTTTTTGATGCTGTTGTTACCCGGGAACTTCGAGTGGCATTATCGAGCGACGATATCCATTCTGAGCCATAATAGCTTTATAAACATCATAAGGACTCATTTTAACCTTTGTAAAGGCGGGATCGATTTGTAGATAATATGTCGCTCAAAAATTCATAAAACAAAAAGTTATGAGATCATATCTCAGCAAAGCCTGGAGCAATGCAAAATAGCATAATTGCGCTACAACTTTCAAAGGGCAGTACGGGATGATGATTTATGTCACTAGAAAGGAAGGACTCGGTGGAACGTTTCGTCCCCTTCAAAAGATTCACAGTCACTAAACACGAAATCAACTGTTGAGATTTTATCCTGCGATCGGTAGCTTAAGAAGATCGATAAAAGTATCCGGAAATATGTTACGTTTAATTAAATTTAATATGGAAAATTCTAATATATTTATGAATTTTCGATGAAGTTGTAAGAATCAAGCCTATCCAGAGTTATTACTCATCTACCACCGTTCATCAGCATTGAGAATCGATTCTCATCATCATCATTCTCACCGTGCGTCGTTAAAACGTCTCGATCATCGTTGAAGCTCCTTCAAATTTCTCCCATTTGTCACGAATCTAAAGACCGTGGCTCGAAAGAAGTGTCATCATGATACCTCGGGGCAAATTGCCTCCATCATCGACAGGCAGAAGATTCATCAAACCTATCGTGGTTTCCCCTCTAAAACAATCCCCCGATTTATCGATCCACTGATCGCTCGACTCGTGCGCCGGATGACAAATTCATTCGCACGATTAAAACGGTAACTTGGGGATCTTTCTAAAAAAAATGAAAAATATGGTAATCAATTTGTCTTTCGTCTTTGCTCCATGGTTCCAGGTAAATAATCGTGCCATGATCTTTGGCGAAAATACGCGATGTGCATGTGTGCTTTTAGTAAACAAATCCTTGAGGGAGGTCAGTATCAATTAATCATACTCACCACAGAGACTAAGTCTTGGTGGGAATTTTTCCGTCCGATCTAGTTGAGGTGGGTAATTGAAATCTTGTAGGGGAAAAGTTCATATAACGCCCCATGTGGCTAATACGCGCCACTCTTGTTTTGAAGAATCTGACACATTTTAAGCCTGCAAAATATTACCAATTTGTTTTAAATGCTGTGATTGGTCATGGCAAGTATGAATTTTTCCTTAAAATGCCCCTGTGTCATGATAATTTAACAATTTAGGTTTTTCTTCATTTTGATCTAAATTTTAAAACACTTTTAATAAGGTGTCACCAAGCAGAGAAAAACGAATAAGACAATATTTTCTGACACATCGATAGAAGAGAATCTAAATTATGATTTTATGCTAAAAAATCATACTGAACTCGCTAAGGTATGCTTTTCATGGGTATGTTCTATCACGGCCCATGCGCTCTTTATAACGCGCCAATCGTAGTAGGCTGAAAATAGCATTAATTTTTCAAAAAGGCCAATTTCCATTGAAAATGAACAAAAAGTTCAAAGCCATATTTTGAGCGTTAATTCAGCCCAAAAAATCTATTTTTCATTTTTTGTTAAATTTCTATTAGTCCATTTTGATTTTCTTTTCAGTAAAAGTGTCTGTATGTATTGGTGTGTTTTCGGTCTTCGGCTGCTCTCGGGTGTGTTCGGCTGCTAGGCGCGTATTGAATACACAGCGGCGCGTATTCGCAACACAGTTTCGTTCTGTGGCTTTGAATATGGTTTTTAAAAATCATGTTTTTGGAGAAACTATAGCAATTTGAGTAATGAAAAATCATAGGAATTTGTAGAAAACACTTTTCTTCAACGATTACACCCATTTTTAACACAATTTGTACGTAGAATACACAGAAAATCAGCGATTCGCTTAGATGGCGCATAATAGGGCATGTTCCCCTAAATGGTTCATGGGGTTAACGCGAGCGTTTTTTTTTTCAACTCCATCAGAACCACCGGAGCTTAATGTGTTCGGTGACATTTTGAGACGCAAATGAAGCTACTGATATGAACGACCCCATCACTGCTGGAGGCTTTCATTAGCACGCATTTTTCATAAAATCGTCACTCTGCCCGCTGTTGTGGAGCGCCTCCCTAAAAGGAGGCGTCATCTGGCCTAATTAGGTTTCTCTACTTTTCTACCAAGCGTAGCTCAGATATGCTACGGTTGTTGTTTATAAATTGTCTTGTTTTTTTTAAATGATTCAGAAATTATTTTTCAACCCCCTGACAACGATCTGAAGGACCTACCGACCTTTGGTAATTAGATTTTTTGTTAAAAGAGTTCCGGAAAAAAGAAGTACCGTAGAATTTGTTAAAAAAAAAACTGATCTACATATGAGTTATGAAATGGTCTATCAGAAATATTTGATTGTATAGAAATAATATCCTTCCACAATATTTCAAGACTTATTGTAAAACTCATAACAAAAAGCTATTATGCCGCTTCTTGTAGCTTAGGGGAGATACGGGCATACAAGCACTCGGGGCATAGTAAGCACTCCTATTTTCCACGAAAGAACAAATTTTCTCTAATAAATTTCAATGAAGAACAGTTTTATAGTTCCTATAGTATTCATTCTTCTTATCATCATTACAGAAATAATAAATAAAAATTAACATAGTTCTCAAGTGACGAAAATATTATAATTTTTTAGCACCGGAAAATATGCTTTAATGATCGTTAAATCAACCTTATCTAAAAGATACGCACACCAACATGATGTCCAAAATTGTTCCTCAATTTTCACCATCATTAAATTTTTGATTTTTCACAATAATTAATTTCAAAACGTGTTTTTACTTTAACTTGTTGACTCGGGGCGTATAGAGCATCATTGATCGGGGCACGATGAGCATTATCTGCCGTAGAATCTAGCAGCGAATTCAACCCGATGAAGTCAACTAAATTATAGATCCACAGCTTGACTTACATCTGACGATTTAGTCTATTGGTTAGGTGTCAAAGAGGTATTCAAAAAATTTGAGTTCGAATCCTGGTCGGGGTGATCTTTTTTTTTTCATTTACCATCCATCATCGATTATTTTGATTGTGTTATTATACGGCTAGTAGTATCATCCGCCAAACAAAGCATTGCCCAGCACACATTTTTGTAACTATATTCTTATTCTGTTTTGATATGTGTTCGGTATACATTTTAGAAAGATCGTATGAAAGTTGAAAAACAGCATTTACCTACCAAAGTGCAGGCAATATACATACATAAATTATATTTCTTTCTCAAGCGACGAAAACTACAACAATTGGGCGCTATCCGACACCTTATTCGTACCTATCGGAAGAATGCAAGAGAGCGTTAGATTTTGCTCTCATAGAATGCAAATCATTGCCAGCGACAATATTTTCCAGTTCTCTCTTTGGTAAATATCCTTCAGTTCCCACCTGATTTTTAGCCCTCTGGATGCCTTGTTGGTTGCAGAGAGAACAAGACGATGATTTTCTAACTTGAAGCACGCGCGGGAGAAAAACTTTTTCAAAATAAACAAACATGGTGGACTTTCTATCCTAGCCGATTTAAACTGACTTCAGGCGACATTTTATACGATCTTTTCCTTATGCAGTTGGATTTGCGATTCGCAACACCATTGTAAACGACTTAAGTTATCATTTCTAATACGATTTCTTGTTTACTGGGTGGGGGGGGGGGCGGTATTGATTCGGAAATTCAAATTTTGCTAAAAATATTAAAAATACCAAAAAAAGACAATAAATAAGAAAATGGATTTCTTACATCATTTATTACAAATAGTTATCACACTAACTCAAAAAATAATAAATTTCACTGATAAAATAAATCAAAACTTCCAAAACAAATCACAATGAAAGTTTCAAATCAATGATATTTTTGATAAGTCGTTGATAATTTTTTCAAATGATTTTTGTTATTTTGAACTAGAAATTTGCGTCAAAATAATTTCTAAGCAGTCTAATTTTAAAATTTGGAATAAATATTCCCAAAACACAAATTTAGAAAAAAAAATCCAAAATAAATGACAGATCATTAAAAATTGTTGAAAACGCAGGTTTCAGTGGTGGAATAGAGTTATCTTTATTCATGTTTCGTCTATGAGGTTATTAGATTACAACTATATTAATTAGCGATAACTAATTGTCACTTCCACATCCGAATTGACTCAAAGCATGCGGAACCAAAACAAACTGTTTTGGTTTCGCCGACGGAGCGGCAGATTTCCTCTGCCGAAACCGTAAGTATCAACACCTCCCCTCAATTCGCAGATTGAGAATGCTGAACAGCTTCGCGTGCCTCGCCCTTGGTAGTCTTCGTGAATGTATCAGTTGGCTGATCCTCAGTCGAGATGTGTCGTAAAGAATGCTGACCGCTTCTCACGATCTTCGATGAATTTTTCCGCTGATGGTTCAGGGCTCCTCCAGGTACTGCATATAAGGGATGTTGTCCTCCGCTTTGGTCGATGTCAAACTGACCTTCTGCTGACGTTTCGTTGACCACGAAACTAGATTTCCGATGTCTATCCGAGCTCGCGTTTCTGCGGCATACCAACGCCATAACGGTCATACGTCGATGGTATCGCAGAATACGCTGCAGGCCTCGCCAGTGGCTATCCGCCGGGCTGGTCTGGTATTTACTTAGTGCGCTAACCGCTGCACAAATATCTGATCTCGATGATATCGCCAGATACTGCAAACAACCGATCAAGTCTTTGAACGGCTGTTCGGTGATAACCTCACCATCGTTTAGCTGCGTCCATCGACAATTCGTACCAGAAACAGAATGGGTTTCCTGTGACCTGGGTTAAGCTAACCGCTTCCCAAATCTCGCTCTCATCCGGGGCTGCACTGATGTTCGGCCTCGAAAACAACAAACAACCGATCAAATCGTTGAACGGCTGAATAGTGATAACCTCACTTCGTTCAGCCCGAATCTCGTTCTCTTTCATGGCTGCGGTAGTCTTCCGGAAAAAGCAGTCCCTTTGGCCCTTGAGCTTGCTGACGATTCGAAGTTGCTCTTCCTCATAATCAGCGGCTACGTTAGCCACGTAGCGTTGATTAGCTTCTCCTGTTCACTGACTGCGTCTCTGGGCCGGTTCGGGATTGACGGAATCTTGATCATCATCGTCATCTGCGTCGTTGCAACCGTTGAAGTCGCTCTCGTTTCGCACCCTACGCTGACGGGCACCAGAATCGCGAATCTTGCGTTGACTCTGGTGGCTGATAACCTTAGCGTGCGATCGTACAACATATCTTGAGTATTGTGTTCTGGTAACCCCAGAAAAGCATCCTCTTGTGGCTAACAAAGCCCTCTCTCGGTGGCTCCGAGAATAAGCCAGACTTCGATCGGCAGCACTCGTCCTAAATGCCGCAAAAATCAAGAAGTGATTGAAATCGCTGACAACTAACCGTCGCCTGAACCACCTCCTTCGCAGCACCCGGAACAGCTTCCAAACATCGAAGACAAGCTCGCACATGCTAACCACAGCGCAGCTAAAATGCACGAGAACGATTTTCTCGACTTGCAGCTTCATAGATTCTCGTCCAGATGCGTCAACTCTTTGACCTTTCCTGGAAACCGGAGGGCAACTATCAGTAACATGAGTCCAATCTGGCTCTGGTAAGTTGCTGAAGTTGCTGGCAACTAACCGTCGCCCAAAATACCTTCTCCAAAGCAGCAGAAAAATCGTACTGTAAGCTTGGATCAGATTTCGCGGACTGACTACAGCGAAGCTCCTCATCACAAGAGTAACCCTCTCGGCAAGCAGCTTTTTCCAACCTCCAATCTTGGCTAATACTCCATCTGGAGCATTCGGACCTGACCAATCCTGAGTACAGATCCCGAGAGTCCTCCTCCCGGCCGTTGAAAATGAAACCATGCTGCTACCTGCAGCACGGCTCGTGTCGGCATCGAGAGTAACCCTCTCGGAACCCAACTTCCATGCCTCGAACTCCAGTGGCACCTTCTGGCTGACCTGGAGTATCTCCTGGCTTCTGTGCTGGCAATCCTCGGCGCTCGTGGTCGTCTGTGCTTGGATCAGCACCTGAATGCTGACCGCAGGGCACAGCCAAAGCACGAGAGTAACCCTCTCGGCTAACAGCTCCACCCAATAGTTCTGGGGTGGACCTACCGACCTTCGCGCTGAACCATCTCGGTTGCGGATAATGGGACTCCTCCCGGCCGTCGGTCGTGAGCTCACGCTTGCTAACCGCAACGTGGCTCGTGACGGCATCGAGAGTAACCCTCTTGAACCGCGAACCTCCCCGGACTCGACCTTTGGCGGAACCTCCTGGCTGGCCTGGGACATCTCGCTGGCTGGTCTCTGCTCTGGCGGTCCTCTGGCTGCTGGACGGCCTTCCCCGGTGGTCCTCTCGCTCGTCCGTTGGCTGGTTGGTCCCTCTGAGATGGCTACTTGAGCACTTGCTAACCGCAAGGCTGATTTACTTGAGAGTACCCCTCTCACTAACTCTTCAATTTCCAATCCAGACGTATCTGGGCCCATAACCTGTTGAAAACGCAGTTTTCAGTGGTGGAATAGAGTTATCTTTATTCATGTTTCGTCTATGAGGTCATTAGATTACAACTATATTAATTAGCGATAGCTAATTGTCACTTCCACATTTTATATTCCCTAACCGGGAATGTACTCATTTCTCAATGAGTACTCTGATATTCTTACCCAGAATATCTGGCAACACTGTTGTGTTACCACGAACCCAATTTGTGTTTTCGCGCTTAACCGTGTGAAGATGTAAACATTTATACCGTGTTTACCATCATCAGCTGCCATCATCAATCATCACCGCTATTGTTTCAATTGCGAATTGACTCAAAGCATGCGGAACCAAAACAAACTGTTTTGGTTTCGCCGACGGAGCGGCAGATTTCCTCTGCCGAAACCGTAAGTATCAACAAAAATGTTAACCATGATTTATTGTAAGGAAAATACAAATAATTGTTATTGATTATTCGTCTTCATTTACATTTCTTTCCTTCGTTTTCAACTGAAGAGTTGATTGAAAAAATACGATGTAGTGTTTTGAATTTGAATAAAAACTTAGGGCCCTATTACATAAGACGAATCACGAGTAATTTTACTCGAGTGAGCCATTTTGGTATTCAGATGTCGAGTCGAGTTGAATTTCAGAATGCCCCGTTACCATCGCTTTAATCTCCTTAAACTTCTCGAAAACCTCGCTCTTGTCCCGTTCGTTACCATCGCTTTAAACTCCTTAAACTTCTCGAAAACTTCGCTCTTGCATTTCATTAGGTAGATTACTGTGAAATGTGAGTAGTCATCCGTGAATGTCACGCAATATCGATGACTATCAAACGTGGTTTCTTACATGTATCTGTAAACGTCAGAATGCACTAATTCAAGTGGCCTACTCGACCTCGGTATTTGCAGACTTTTGAACTTTTCCAGCTAAACAGCTTTCGCAAACTTCGTTTTTGTTGGAAGTCTGGACGCAAAAATCTACTCCTTCTACCATCTTCTGTGTCATAAGTGTGGTTACGCCAGCATTGCTCAGATGGCCAAGTCTTCTGTGCCATGTATCAAAACCTAACCGGTTCTTTCCAGGCCGTCTTTAGCTTGGGACAGAGCTGAAGTGCTCCTGCTCGACGCACCCAAAGCACCGACTGTCTCCTTTCTTCTCACCGTTAGCTAACTTCGATGTTCGCTTGATGTAGTGCTGGTTTTTTGGAATAGCTCAGAATCCAGAAACAACCGCTTGATGTCGGCGATTGACCTTGAGCTCCTTTGGCGATAGAACAGCTAGCGCAACCTAGTGGTGTTACTAGGAGTGGACCTTCTCGCCTCTGCTCAGATTCGCTCCCATCCGGTCCATCTCCCGTATGATCCCGGTCGTACTCATAAAGAAGTGACGACAGTGAGTCAAACCTCTTCAAAGGGAGATTGTTCAATCGCCCTCGCATTGCGATAATTGCACTGTTCCCCTTTACAAGGTGGGAGTCCATGGCGTCTTTTACATAATTGACCTCAACAATTGTTCTCCTGAACTTGTGTTGTTGATGACCATCACAAGCTCGTCCATCGCAGCGTCCTCCTGTCCCATCCGCCTCTGGAACCTTACAGCTCTAGCGGCTTCCTCCTGAAAGAACTTCAGCCTGGCCAAACGTCTTTCTAGGCGCATCATCCATGCTCCGAAGATCTTCACTCGACAGTCAAACAGCATTTTTTTCGAGAATCCGGCTGCCGTGTGAGGTATTAAGTGCCAAACCAGCCTCGCCTTGAGGTAGCTGCTGGCCTCCAACAGTTGGTTGACACCCAATTCCGCCTACTGCGATGCCCCTTTGAACTTTGGGTTCGTCATCACAATCCAAAAATCAATTTTATACGACGTCAGGTTACAATAGTGATTGATATATGCTTGGATTACCCATCCTTCATATTGGCACTTCACTTCTCAGATGATTTCCAATCCTTTCAACTAGCAACAATTTCAGTGAACACTACACTCTTCATCGATTTTAGAACAATAGCGAATTGACGTTCTCTCTCACTTGCAACTCTTTGTTATTGTTTACATTTATCACGCGATTCGGAAGTCCGGAATAATCGCCGCGGTGTAAACCTCATATAGTATTGTTTCCATGTTGCTAGAACGCTGTTATCGGCAAATATAAAACAATAATATCCAGTTGAAAGCAGCTTGTGGATGACCGTAAAATTAATTTAAACTGATATTTCCACTACGAAGCACTTTATTATAGACTTATTAGATACGAAATCATCTACGTTTAGAATTTTCTTCGAGTAAGAAGTACTAACTAGTTAAGCGTTGGTTTACTGAAGAAAAAACTCCCCGACAAAGCCTGTATGTAAAAAAATCTTCTATATTCCTCCCATTGACAGTTGAGAACGTTTTAAAAACCTTCACCTGTGCGTGTGGAGAAAGGTCATTGTTTCGCTCAAAACCCGCCTGTTCCCGCATTTCGTGCACCATAAACTTTAAATACCATCACCTGGGCCAGTGCTACCCAGTTGGGGACGTTTTCGCACCCCCGGTGAGTTGTAGGTGGTAGGGCGTATAGTGCACCGCGAGCAGCAGTGATCACCCAATCGTAAAATCGTTTTAATGTAGACTAATCGCTCAGCGGGTGACTTCTGTCTTCGTTTTCTTCCCATTCGATTGCTTTCTTTCTTTCCGTTTGACTTAACCTAGTAACTGATCAACTCGGCTAGCAGGTAAATCGCAGGACTCAATTGGTGGTCTCTCGTTCACACAGATTGTCATCGAGAGTCGGTCAGTCCGATCCTAGGAGGGATTAATTATCATTTGTGCACATCGCCTGGTCGGTCAGCAACAAGTGGCAGCTGTGAATGTCGTACGTGTGCGCTGTAGGACATGAATCGTTGAGGTAAACTAAATTTTATGTTCCACCAACAACCAGCTGCCGCGTAATTGGATGAGCTCCCGTACAGCAGAAAGGGCTTACCCACTTCACTTGTTGTAGTAATCACGTGCCTGCGATTTTGCTGATTTTTAATTGATAGGGGACGCACCGCAGGCCGTGACCAAGGTGATGATCAACCGATTACGCTAATTTGGCAAACTACCTGATTGAGCTGCAATTGGAGGCAATTTGCAGCCTTTTGGGAGGTCTCGATCTATAGGGTACTACATAGTAGGGAGTCAAAAGCCCATTTAACTCGAAAAAGTTCAAAACAAGTTACAGGCTCAGTTAGAGCACAAAAATTATTCAGAGGTCGATTTGGTCAAATACCAAGACGGTCAGGATTAGGTTCAGGGTCTTTATGCTAATCCTGATCCTGAACTTGATCCGGTCCTGTTGCAGAATCTATTCCTGATTCTGGATCCAATCCAGATCTTAAACCTACACCTATCGAAGACTCGACCAAAATCCAGATCTGAGTCTCGACTCCGATTCTAGATCTTGATTCTGAGCTCTAGTCTTGGTCCTTCATTTGAATCTTAGATCATGATCCTGATTTCAATTACGGACTCTCAACCTGGATAATGAGTCTCGAGTTCTAATCCTGCTACTGAACCCTGAACCTAGATCCGGATCTCAGTTCTAGAACATGGTTCTGAATAAAATATCTTATATCGATATTCCATATTATTATATCGAAAACTGAATATGGATCGTAACTCTGGATCACAATGCTCATCCTAAACGCTGATCCTAGACCCTGATCGTGAACTCTGGTCCTGATCCTGAATTTAGACCTTGCTCCCGGTTCCTAAACCCGGATTATGATCCTGATTCCGAAACCAAATCATGGATCCTGATCTAAGACCTTGCTCCAGGATTCTGAGTACCTGATCCTGAAGAAGAACCTTAGCTTTTATTGTGATCTTAAATCATTTATCCTAATCCAACATTCTGATACCGGGTTCTCATCTTGAATCTTTATCTCAGATCCTGGATCCCGGACCATAATCTCGGATCTTTGATGATCCTTTGATAATCCTGGGCTATGATCCTGGAATCTAATCCAGAATCTGATTCCGGATATTGAAAGCTTGATTTTGAACACAAGTTTTTGGTCCTGATTCTTAAATCCTGATCTACGAATCTATCGTAAATCTTGATAGTGGAATCTTATCTCGGATTAAAAGTTATTGACTATGATTCTGATCCCGGATTCTAAATCCACGGTCTTGATCTCGTATCATTGCTGATTCTGAGCCGGGATCCTGATCTTGATCCTACTTTAGGATTCTGATCGCGAAATTTGAATATTTTACCTTGGGTGTTGATCACGAACTTTAGATACTTGGTCCTGATCCTTAATTCTGATACTTGTCCCTGATCCTTGATACTAGAGCGTGATCCAGATCCTGATCCTGGATATTGATCCTGGATTCTTATATACTGATTTGTTGCTGTGGAGATCCTTATCCTGAATCTTTGGATCTCCTGATCCCGATCCGATCCTGATCAGGTTCCGGACCTTTATCTTCCAGACATTGAAGCTGGTTCTAGATCTTGAATCCTGACTCTGTTTCAAGAGCTTGATTCTGGATTCAGATCATTGAATCTGATCCCGGACCCTGATCTCGTCCTCTGATGCTGATTCCGGATTCTGATGCTGATTCCGATCCCGGATTTGGATATCATGACCTGATCATGAGTAATTATGACCCCGGCGCCTGATCTCAGATGCTCATATTTTAGATTCTTATCTTATCAACAGTGAATTTTGCTATATTCTTTTGTTGCCTTCCTAATTTTTTATTCTTTTCTTATTGTTTTTTTAACTCAAATAACATTCGTAATGCACATAGGCATGTGCGTTGAAAAAGATGTCTGTATTGGGATAAACAAAAAAAAAGAAGTCAAAGACTATATGATACCATAAAATGGCTTTCAATCAGGATGTCTCCTAAAGTTACAAATTTTGTGATGTGGATCCTGTTCTGGAATTTCAATTCTACGCAAAAATTTGAATTCGACAACAGCTTGAAAATTCACAAATGTCAAGAAGTATGATGGAACGAAATTGATTGTGTATTAACATTGCAAACAGAACAAAAACCCTCGTCGGCCGATGACAACTTTATGCATGTGAAAAGTGCGTGTAAATATCCCAGTATGGTCTTCGGTAGTCAACTCCGCGTCCTGCTGAAGGTATCATCGAAAGGCCGACGGCCACCCGGACTAGCCAAGGGGACACACAGGTCGGTTGATGTCTCTGTGAAAATGGTTTAAAACCAACTCAGAAAGAAAAAAAAATCCCAACAGACGGATACGGTCTTCTTCAGAAGCTTCCTCGCCTTCCTACACACGAGAAGATCAACAGAGCAAAAGTGTCGAAACTGGATAAATGCTATAAAAATGAAATGGATCTTGAAGATGGCATTTTGCAGGAATTTTATTGCCACGTGCTTGTGGTCCGGCAAAAAAAGTTGTGCACAAACTTGGTTTCATGAGACAATTTTCTTGTGATTTTGTCATAGCTGATCGATTGTTTATTACTACCAAGAAGAATTATTTCGTCAGCTGATCGATTGTATTTGACATGATGTCAACCACATCAAGATATCTCTATCTACCAAAAATTTGCCCAAATCCGACGACCCACTATGGTGCTTAAGCACCCCTTGAAGATGTCACTCGTTTTGAGTATGTCTTGAAATAATAAACAATATTTCATGATGTTTGCAAATTGGGTGGTATCGAAATGCGTTTTATTATTCGTCATTCTGTTTTTTTGTCATTTGTGCAATTTTTGTAAATAATGTAATTTTTGTAATTTTTGTATTTTTTTTTATTTTTTTAATTCTTTCATTTCGGAATTTTTGTTATTTTTGTAAGATTTTTAAATTTTTGTCATTTGTTAAATTTTCGTAAAAAATGTATTTTTTGTAAATAATGTATTTTTGAAAATAATGTAATTTTTGTAATTTTTGTAATTTTTGTAATTTTTGTCATTTTTGTCATTTTTGTCATTTTTGTCATTTTTGTCATTTTTGTCATTTTTGTCATTTTTGTCATTTTTGTCATTTTTGTAATTTTTGTCATTTTTGTCATTTTTGTAATTTTTGTCATTTTTGTCATTTTTGTCATTTTTGTCATTTTTGTCATTTTTGTCATTTTTGTCATTTTTGTCATTTTTGTCATTTTTGTCATTTTTGTCATTTTTGTCATTTTTGTCATTTTTGTCATTTTTGTCATTTTTGTCATTTTTGTCATTTTTGTAATTTTTGTCATTTTTGTCATTTTTTGTCATTTTTGTCATTTTTGTCATTTTTGTCATTTTTGTCATTTTTGTCATTTTTGTCATTTTTGTCATTTTTGTCATTTTTGTCATTTTTGTCATTTTTGTCATTTTTGTCATTTTTGTCATTTTTGTCATTTTTGTCATTTTTGTCATTTTTGTCATTTTTGTCATTTTTGTCATTTTTGTCATTTTTGTCATTTTTGTCATTTTTGTCATTTTTGTCATTTTTGTCATTTTTGTCATTTTTGTCATTTTTGTCATTTTTGTCATTTTTGTCATTTTTGTCATTTTTGTCATTTTTGTCATTTTTGTCATTTTTGTCATTTTTGTCATTTTTGTCATTTTTGTCATTTTTGTCATTTTTGTCATTTTTGTCATTTTTGTCATTTTTGTCATTTTTGTCATTTTTGTCATTTTTGTCATTTTTGTCATTTTTGTCATTTTTGTCATTTTGTCATTTTTGTCATTTTTGTCATATTTGTCATTTTTGTCATTTTTGTCATTTTTGTCATTTTTGTCATTTTTGTCATTTTTGTCATTTTTGTCATTTTTGTCATTTTTGTCATTTTTGTCATTTTTGTCATTTTTGTCATTTTTGTCATTTTTGTCATTTTTGTCATTTTTGTCATTTTTGTCATTTTTGTCATTTTTGTCATTTTTGTCATTTTTGTCATTTTTGTCATTTTTGTCATTTTTGTCATTTTTGTCTTTTTTGTCATTTTTGTCATTTTTGTCATTTTTGTCATTTTTGTCATTTTTGTCATTTTTGTCATTTTTGTCATTTTTGTCATTTTTGTCATTTTTGTCATTTTTGTCATTTTTGTCATTTTTGTCATTTTTGTCATTTTTGTCATTTTTGTCATTTTTGTCATTTTTGTCATTTTTGTCATTTTTGTCATTTTTGTCATTTTTGTCATTTTTGTCATTTTTGTCATTTTTGTCATTTTTGTCATTTTTGTCATTTTTGTCATTTTTGTCATTTTTGTCATTTTTGTCATTTTTGTCATTTTTGTCATTTTTGTCATTTTTGTCATTTTTGTCATTTTTGTCATTTTTGTCATTTTTGTCATTTTTGTCATTTTTGTCATTTTTGTCATTTTTGTCATTTTTGTCATTTTTGTCATTTTTGTCATTTTTGTCATTTTTGTCATTTTTGTCATTTTTGTCATTTTTGTCATTTTTGTCATTTTTGTCATTTTTGTCATTTTTGTCATTTTTGTCATTTTTGTCATTTTTGTCATTTTTGTCATTTTTGTCATTTTTGTCATTTTTGTCATTTTTGTCATTTTTGTCATTTTTGTCATTTTTGTCATTTTTGTCATTTTTGTCATTTTTGTCATTTTTGTCATTTTTGTCATTTTTGTCATTTTTGTCATTTTTGTCATTTTTGTCATTTTTGTCATTTTTGTCATTTTTGTCATTTTTGTCATTTTTGTCATTTTTGTCATTTTTGTCATTTTTGTCATTTTTGTCATTTTTGTCATTTTTGTCATTTTTGTCATTTTTGTCATTTTTGTCATTTTTGTCATTTTTGTCATTTTTGTCATTTTTGTCATTTTTGTCATTTTTGTCATTTTTGTCATTTTTGTCATTTTTGTCATTTTTGTCATTTTTGTAATTTTGTCATTTTTGTCATTTTTGTCATTTTTGTCATTTTTGTCATTTTTGTCATTTTCGTCATTTTTGTCATTTTTGTCATTGTTGTCATTTTCGTCATTTTTGTCATTTTTGTCATTTTTATCATTTTTGTCATTTTTATCATTTTTGTCATTTTTATCATTTTTGTCATTTTTGTCATTTTTGTCATTTTTGTCATTTTTGTCATTTTTGTCATTTTTGTCATTTTTGTCATTTTTGTCATTTTTGTCATTTTTGTCATTTTTGTCATTTTTGTCATTTTTGTCATTTTTGTCATTTTTGTCATTTTTGTCATTTTTGTCATTTTTGTCATTTTTGTCATTTTTGTCATTTTTGTCATTTTTGTCATTTTTGTCATTTTTGTCATTTTTGTCATTTTTGTCATTTTTGTCATTTTTGTCATTTTTGTCATTTTTGTCATTTTTGTCATTTTTGTCATTTTTGTCATTTTTGCCATTTTTGTCATTTTTTTCATTTTTATAATCTTCGCAAGGGAAAAAAAATACCTGAAATGAAATGTCCAAGATTGTAAATGTTGATTCTAAAAAAAAAACAATGAAAAGGACAATTCCCTAAAAATATGCAACTACACCAAAATCCTGATAACATGAACAGGAGATAAGCTTAAAAAAAACTCGACATTTGGGCATTGAAAAAACGAAAGTCATCTCCCGACTTTGTGTGCCGTAATCCCCGACGAATCTGACGGGTTTGACCAAAAAACCAGTTCACTAATTACTGGGGACCGAACATGCGTCTGATAAATCGTGTCCCATTAGTCGCGGCAAATGTCAATACAAGTGTTCTTTGTTCAATGCTTAATTTGCGAGAAAAAACTAAAACTTCGGATAAGGGAAGGCTGAACAAAAAAAAACCTCCCTCACGCAACACGAAATGCACTTGGACTTGTTTCCATTGTAGGACTGACTGATTAAGTTAAAACAAGTTATGCTGCAACTAACAAATGATTCTCTGCAAACCACATTTTGCCGCCACCTTCACAAAACCTGCAAATGAGGGCAGAAATCGGCAAGAAAAAATGTCAACTTGAAGCACCTACAACAATGTGATAACAAACACGCCACCAGCGAAGCGCATCCTGACACTTTTTACCACAGCCCTTCTTCCAGCTTCCAACAGTGGTCCTGCTGCGTCCTTTCGATGTCGCGCCTACCCCCTTCGCTAATCCCGAGAAGAGCAGACAGGACAGTGATCTTCATCCATGCATGCAGTTGGTCTGCTAAAAATACCGAATCATGGAAGACTTGATTGAAATCGTCGTCGGGAGACAACCGATCCAAGTAACCCAACGAAGAAGAACTCATCGCAGTAACCTGTTGGATTGTTGACATTTCGAAAACGATCGCGGTCAGAAATTCATCTCGCCCTGTGGCTGTTGCTGCTGCCGCTGCAAATCATCATCATGCTCCAGAGGGATGCGTCCTCTTTTAGGATCGAATTCGCGATCCCCGGGAAACTGAACTGGTTTTTGTCGTACACCTACCAGGACACTTTGTTGCCGATAACAGGGAAGATATTTCGATTTTTTGTTCTCCTTATAGCTTCCAACCTAATAGCTCCAACCAAACGCACTCAAGAGTTCCTTCCCGTTCTTGTGCTGGATTCCTTGTCCGTTGCTCCAAATAAAAACGTGAGAGGCTTAGATAGCGAAGTAGTCTGTAGACTATTGGCACATGTTCTGGATCAACGAACCGTTCCTCTAAGCTTGAATCAGTGAAGAAGACCAGAACATGCTTTGGATGCTGTTCTTATTTTTTTTGTAATGTATCTAGAGTATGAGTCCACGTAAACCTTTTGAAATAAAATCTAATCAAGCCAAAAACATTCTAATTTGTATGCTTTTTCGATCTTTTTAGTTCTTATTTCACATACAGTGTTGTTCTGTTTCTCTCTCCTCTTATCTCCTTCTCTCTCTCTCTCTGTTTTTCTCTCTTTCTAAAGATATGTTTGACGTAAACTACGTTTTACGGTAACACTAAAAGGGTGATTTATTTTCGTAGTATTCCGTCTCACGAAATAACACTCGGTCCATGGCAACCGTTCTCCAATTTCTCGGACATCCCACATTCGCCAGATCACGCTCCACTTGGTCTAACCACCTCGCTCGTTGCGCCTCTGTTCGTCTCGTTTCTACCGGGTTCGTAGTAAACGCCTGTTTTGCAGGACAATCGTCCGGAATTCTCGCAACATGTCCTGTCCAGCGTATCCGGCCAGCCTTCACCACCTTCTGGATACTGGGTACGCCGTAGAGTCACGCGAGCTCGTGATTCATCCTTCGCCTCCACCCTCCGTTCTCCTGCACGCCGCCAAGATGGTTCTAAGCACTCGTCGATCGAATACTCCGAGTGTACGCAGGTCCTCCTCGAGCAATATCCATGTCTCGTGTCCGTGGAGAACAACCGATCTAATGAGCGTCATATACAGGTTACACTTCGTGCAAGGGCTAAGTCTTCAAGACCGCAGTTGCTTGTGGAGTCCATAGTAGGCACGACTTCCGATGATCATTCGCCGCCGGATCTCACGGCTAGTGTCATTGTCTTCATCATTGAGCCGAGATAGACAAAGCCTTCGACTATCTCCAGCTGATCACTGAAACGGTACACATCTAAATTCCAGGTTGAGTTTCGAATCACGAAGTTTGTTACTTTAAAAGACATCCTAATTGACTAACAGTCATTTAACTGTATAAAGATCCCTTTTTTTCAAGCAAACAAGTAACCCTGTCCTTTATATGTATTCATACGAATTGCTGCAAACGATTTGAAATGTGAATCGATCGGATCGTTTTTGCACTTATTCCCCTATGGCTCTGAGGGCGTCAAAAGGGAAGTGTACTCGAAAAAATGCATTTTTTTGCGGCCGTTTGTGTAAAATCCCAGGACCTTTTTGAGGACAAAACTTCTCACCGCGGGGGAACTAAGCGGAACTAAGCACTGGCACTCAATAGAACACTGGTTGCTCCCTGATAGGTTAGAAAGTCAGAGAGCTGTATTACGAGAAAAAGAGGTTTTGCTATTCATTGTGTGTCAATATGCCACTTCGTATTGTTTCTGTGATGCGTAGTACTGTGCTGCGTAATGTAACAGACAAATAATAGCAACTGTGGGCTGAGCTTTGTTGTTACGATGTGTAATGCTGTGTTGTGAAATGTAACCGACAAATAATCGCCACTATGGGCTGACTTTTATTGTTACTATGTGCAATGCTGTGTTTTTTAAAGTAAAAGACAAATAATAGACACTATGGGTTGAGCTTTGTTGTTACGATGTGTAATGCTATGTTTTGTAATGTAATCAGACAAATAACAGCCACTGTGGGCTGAGCTTTGTTGTTACGATGTGTAATGATGAGCTGTGAAATGTAACCGAGAAATAATAGCTACTGTCGGCTGACCTTTATTATTACGATGTGTAATACTGTGTTTTGTAATGTAACAGTCAAAGAAGTAAGAATTTTGTCAGGTGGGTTTTGAGATAGCTTCTAATGAAGAAGTCCGTCGACCAAAGTGTCCACTCGCGATCAAAGAAATAGAACAGGAAAGTTCGGTTGGAATTTCCCAAAGAAGCTGAGAACCAAATACTCGACCATAGTCCACGTAGTAAAATCATTTGAGGAGACTTCTAACGAGGATGTAGTAACCAGGGCCGTCTTCATTGTCCATGTCGTCCGTATCTCCGAAAAGCTCCCTCTCGAACAGCTTGCGGGATGCCATCGATTTCATCGACTGGCTGGACCTCGGCTGGCTGGAACTCGGCTGGCTGGAACCCGGCTGGCTGGGACCCGAATGGCTAGAAACCGACTGTTTGCTGGCCATCTTGCTGGAACACGGCTTACCACAGATGATCGAACTTTCACTTATATAATTTTGTTCAACTGTTACAAGAATCCCTTTCTCGGACACACCCTGCATGTTCAACCAAAGAGATGTCCGTGATAGAGACACTCTTTCCAAGTGCATCGCGAAAACCTCTTTTTCAGAGGAATTCTATTAGTGATATTGAAAGTTTTCTCTAAATATTTTCTAATACAGAGCTTTATTTATGTATGTTAAGTTATCCGAGGAAAAGCTTGAAGTATTAGGCTACATACAAACCATGTTTAGCTAGAAATACCGAACAATTCAGCAGATATAAGCCGAAACTGGTATCATTTTAATCGGATTTCTAAATCATTTATTCTTATTCTTCCTTCCTATTAACTGGTATGTACCACAATACCCTCCGTCTCTACTCTCATTTTTTTTCTCGCAAAAGAAATTTCTATGATACGATTATTACATATTCCTTTTTCTATTTTTATTAATTTTTATTTTTCGTTTATTATTATACAATATCAATTTTATTTTTTCTATCTATCTTATCTTAATTTTTTCAGGATCACTACATCGGTAATCTTTAAGTTATCTGTTCTCAACATCGGAGCTTTTTGTTACAGGTTCAATAGCAATGCTTACTTGGGCCGATTTTTGAACGACAGACACTCCGATCATGCCCGAGGCTGTTGCATCCAGTGCAAATTTCGTTCCGAGCTGGGTAAGTTCGAGCTCGGTGGTTAACATTTTCACAGCTATGCAACCTTCAAAAAATTCTGTCGAAGTACATTGTGGACGAAATTGTGCGCCTTGTTTATACACATTCCCGGATGATTGTTGAAAAGCTTCTCTATAAGGATTACCGTATTGAGCTCGATCCGAGCGAACTGTATGACCGAGACACGTTAGTGGAAGCACAAACATCTAATTCTACTGGTGCTTGTACTTGAGCCAATGATGATGTTTGGTAGTTTGGTTATGTTTCCGTCCTACATGTTCCTCGGTCATTCTTATCTCTAACTGTCGTATTTTGCTAACAAGTTCCTGAAACGAACTCTTGCGGAACAGCCATTTGAAAGCAGTTGAGCACACTTCCTTTCGAATAGCGTATAGCAATAGCAACAACTTCTAATATTTCATCAAACTTCTTTTATTCTCCAAATTCACAGAGACGAGCTGCTGCCGCAATCCTCATAAGATTTCAGTTTCATCCGGTTTATGCGTAGTTAAAGATAACTTCCTACGGAGAAGTGCTTTGTCAAAACCAGTTGAGAAATATGTTTTCAGGCTATACATAGCATTTGAAAACGGGGAACATAACTTTGTCTGGAGAGTTTGGACTACAAATTATGCTGCTTAATATTTCCAATAAACAATTTCCGGCATTAATTCGCAAAAATCGTTAATTTTGTAGCCTCATCCATGACTCCCGATAGACTAAGAGAATCCTCAAGAAGTTAAGACCATCTTAAGAAATCGTGTTTGTTGATGTTCTCATCATCCACCGACACTTTGCACTCCGGAATATTTAGAAACGAAAAGGAGAATTGAAAACCGTGATTCTTCGGAAGTCGCACTAGAAAAGTCTCTTTTCAAATGACCTTAAACAGCTTTAAGGCTTTACTGTTGAGATAAAATTGATTCCTGTGCCTTTCTCAAGCTCAACTCGCATTTTTTTTTATAACAAATGCTTTTAAGTTATTTGGACATTGAACTTTTCCGTTTAGGTTTACTGGCAACGATCAAATTTTCTTTCGTTTATTTTCTGCTCAAAAAACTTATGTACAAGGCAATGAGAACTTAATAAACTTTTTTTTTTCTTTTTTTCTTTTAACCATACTTTCATTTCATAAATATGCTGAGTTACGAAATATTTTTGTTTTCGCATTTATCAGATTTTTTTTTCACTCGTACTTTCATTGAGTCTCTCTTTTTTTTACCATTCTTGCAATGCATTTCTCATTTTTCTTTCGTTTTATTTTTTTTTTCACCTCTCTCTTTTTTCAACAAATTCTCAATCGTTTCTTCTTTGCCTTGTCACACTTTTGCCCAAAATACATTGCCTTGCAGGAGCATTGTCCTTGCCACCGTCTACGCCAATGTAGTAACCAGGGCCGTCTTCATTGTCCATGTCGTCCGTATCTCCGAAAAGCTCCCTCTCGAACAGCTTGCGGGATGCCATCGATTTCATCGACTGGCTGGACCTCGGCTGGCTGGAACTCGGCTGGCTGGAACCCGGCTGGCTGGGACCCGAATGGCTAGAAACCGACTGTTTGCTGGCCATCTTGCTGGAACACGGCTTACCACAGATGATCGAACTTTCACTTATATAATTTTGTTCAACTGTTACAAGAATCCCTTTCTCGGACACACCCTGCATGTTCAACCAAAGAGATGTCCGTGATAGAGACACTCTTTCCAAGTGCATCGCGAAAACCTCTTTTTCAGAGGAATTCTATTAGTGATATTGAAAGTTTTCTCTAAATATTTTCTAATACAGAGCTTTATTTATGTATGTTAAGTTATCCGAGGAAAAGCTTGAAGTATTAGGCTACATACAAACCATGTTTAGCTAGAAATACCGAACAATTCAGCAGATATAAGCCGAAACTGGTATCATTTTAATCGGATTTCTAAATCATTTATTCTTATTCTTCCTTCCTATTAACTGGTATGTACCACAGAGGAGAGGATCTAACGCTGAGTTCAAACTTGAATGAAAACAAAGACGATCTAAGATGAAAATAGGAATTTTGAGCCTTATGATTTGAGAGATGGTAAGTGGTAAAATAACGACTGTTCCAGAAATTATAACCACACCTAATGTTAATGGTCATTTGGAATCGAATGTTTTTTTTTCGAATTCTGCACGCAAAATAATTTAGAAATTAAATACACGGGATTTTTCACGTAAACTAAGCTTTTGATGCATCCAATCGATTCTGCGTGAGTCTTGCGGTGAAAACTTTATTTTCACATCACTGACTCATGAGTTTCACGTAAAATCTAAGAGGATGACATGAAATCCGTTTTGAGTCATTTTTGCCAGCATTTCCTATAAGAAAAACAGATGGCATGAGTCAGCCAATTTTGTTAACAGATGTGAAAAATTGTTCATATGACGATGTGTTTTTTTGGTAATTTAGTGTTTTTCTGGATATCCGGAACCGTAATTGACATTGCTGATGTTTAAATTTTCGCGCCCATGTAGATTGAAAGATAAAGGTAAGTCAAAGTTATGAAATTTAATTGATGATTGAGAAGCATCAATTCAGATTCCTACGTGCGTTTCCAACGTCAAAGGGTGTGGCACATGTATCTTAAATGGTAAGTCATTGTGATTTTTATAAAAGTTTTTTTTTCAACTTTAGGATTTATTTATTTATTTAGTTCATCTTTGGTTGGAATACCATACAGACTAACTTAAAACTAAGACATACTACTTAATTCTAATTTAAATCTACGTTTACACATATCGAAATTAAAAAGATGGTACACTGAGTTGAAACGTTCACAACATTTATCTATGGGATGGTTTCGGCCATATGCAGTACGGTGAAAAGGTATCCAGAGGAACTGACGTTGTCGTAGTGTCCTCGTTGATATGTAAAGGTTGACGCGTTCCAATACGTAAGCAGAGTCAACACGATTAGTTAAGACATCAAAAATAAATGTTTGCTGTAGCTCGGTACGACGCTTTTCGAGAGAAGCAATGCTTATCAGAGCACACCTTTGCTCGTACGGCGGAAGTCGAAGTGGTTCGTTCCAAGGAAGTCGCCGGAGAGCATACCTAACGAAGCTTCGCTGGACACGTTCAAGTCGGTAGCAGTGTGTACTCTGAGTAGGAGCCCATACCTGAGCGGCGTATTCCATAATGCTACGAACCGAAGAGCAGTACACTGCTTTCAGTGCATAGACGTCGTCGAAATCTTTCGTGCTATGACGCAAGAATCCTAATGCAGCAAAACCCTTCGCAGACGTGAGCGCGATGTGTTCAGCGAATGTTAGTTTGTGGTCAATTTTCACTCCCAGGTCGAGAATGGATTTGACATTCTCCAATGTTGAACCCGAGAGTTGATATTCGAAGTTGACTCCACGAAGTTCCAATTCAAATGTGGACCAGAATAATGCAAGTGTATTTTTATAAAGCAATGAGTGCAGTGGTAGTGGTAGTGCTTGTGTAAAGCGATTGTAAAAATAAATTTAGTTTTATTTAATTTCCATTGTATTTTATTCCAAAAAAAAACAAAAACAATGTGGGTTAATCAACAAACATTTCATTTCAAAACTAATATCATTTTACGTGTTGCTACTTCACGTAGTTGGTAAAAATTATGCAGTTCTACACGTAGGTACGATGTGCAGATTATTTCTGGTGTAATGACTGCGTCCTTTTGTTTACACATTTTTTGTACGTGACAACATCAAAAATTGTTTAGTTTGTGGTTACATTTTAAAATGCGTGGTCTTACTCCGGAGAAGAGAAAAAGTTTCGTGCACAAGTGGTGTACTGTGAGTGGAATCTCATTTAGAAAATTGACCAAAGAAGAGGATGTGAGCGTCGGAGCGGTACGGACACCTATTAAAAACATGGTGAACATTATACATTTGAAGATGAACCGACGAGTGGTTGAAAATCTTGTCCTGTAAGTCTTGTTATCGACAAAAATTTCAGGGATGCCTACAAACAGAAACCATCGGCTTCCGTTCGGGATGTGGCGAAAAAAGTCGGGACCTCAACGTCTAACGTGATTTGGCAAGAAGGTGATGTCGTGGCAGGCAATTTGCGAGTGCGGCAAAATGTCTAGCCTGTAAATCACATCGGAAAAAATGAACACCCTGAACTATATCAAAGAATGCCTCCAGAAGCGTTTATTGCCGATGATCAAGCAGCGTGATAGACCCGTCATATTTTGGCGCGATATGGCAACATGTCATTACGCCAAAGACTCACTAGGGTGGTACAAAAGCCAAAACGTCAGCCGAGGTACGACCAATCGAGACTTTCTGGGCCCAGACCAAAGCAAAGCTACGAAAATACATAAAACCAACCAATGGCATCGGACAATTTAAAGAGGATTGGCCAAAAGTGGTGAAAATGGTGCGTAATGCAACTGTGCAGAAGCTTATGAATCAAGTTCGAGGAAAAGTGCGAAGTCTGGCTTATGATTAAAGATTTTCATCAAATAAGAGTACAGTGTTTGGTAGGACACAAATTAAGATACAGTGTCCAGGCTCGTGCGAAGGGCCTGTCCATGGGGGGGGGGTTTCGAAATTTAAATTTAGCTAGAAACAATAACAACAACAAAAATTCACAATAAATCCGATAAGTCAATAAAAAAATATTAAAAAATTTGTGATTCCATGTTTTGTTGTAAATATTTAAAAAAAAAAATAAAGCACTTCAAAAACATTGAAATTTTTCTTCGAAGATTACAAGTAGCACATTTTTGAAACTTTTCATAGATTAGCCAAAAAATCCTGATCTATTCAAAAACGACGATTGAAAATTACGTGAGACGTTTGTAAACCTTAAAATTCATATCAAATAGTTTAGAACTTCAAGCTCCGAATTTTTTTTTTTGCTGTCAATTTAAATACCAAGTCCTGACAAGGACAAAAAATCGAAATTGTGTTTTTCTTAGTAAAAATTCATAAAAAAAACTAAACAATAAAATTCGGTGAAGTTATTATAAAATACAAACAAAATATAAAAATCAAACAAATAAGCTTTTAAGATGGATTTTTTTTCATTTAAAACTTCATATGACTTCGAAAATCAATTCATAGAATTCAATTGATAGCTTAAGAAAACAGCACTTTATGCCTTTGATAATATGGTAGATTGAGATTTTTTTTCAAATTTACTAAATTTCCTGAATCTTTACATAAATTTTGTCAATCGCCTTTAGTTTTGGTGATATATAGTTTATAAGTTTAAAAATGAATCAATGTTGAGTGAAATCAATCATTGATAACTAATTAACTAACAAATCTACATGAAAGAACAAAGAATGGTTCTGGATTGGTTTACTTCATTTGACTAAGAAGGAAAAATATTTCGATAATGATGATAATAATCTCAAAATAATAAATTTAACAAAGTTTAAAAATTTGACAAATGTCATAACAATACAAAGGTTTCAAATAATTAAACCATTTTGTTGAAGCCTGCAAAATTATTTGATTTTTGCTTAAAAAATATCTAAAATTTAATTTTTGTTGAAATTTTTAAAAAATATGTAAAAATTCCCTTTTTTAAACGGAAAAACTGTCAAACTTTTTTCGCAGAAGTCACAATAACTCACAATAGTTGATGATTAAATTTTAACCATAAATGATTTTTTTTGTAAAGCTTTTAAAATTTTGTCTTAACAATTCCGATTAATCTTAAATGATTTTAACACATCTAAAAGTTATATCAAAAAGGAAAAGTTGAAATGACTTAGGCCTTGAGTGATTTAGGATTAAATTCCGCCGGAGGCGAGAAAATTTTCTAACATGTATGGTAAATTCCTTTCTTGAACTGAAAAATTTTGCTTGCAAAAAATCTCCATGAGTGCCACCAAATAAAATTTAATAAAACAATATTGTTTTATCATTTTGAAAGTGTGCTTATAATTTCTGGAACAGGTCGAGTTCCTCCCAAAAATAATAAAAATAAACCGGAATTCAGATTAACAAGGTAAAAAAGCTGTTCACCGATTAATTCAACAGAATGCGGTGGTCAAGACGTGCGCAGAAGTGCCAGGATAAAAAAAAAGATTGTTTTTATATTTAGTCCTACTTCACGTTGCTAAAGATTTCTTCAAGCTGCAAATCAGTAATACAGATCTACCTTTGAAATGCCAAATGCATATAAAAGTTTTTTTTTAACAATATTAATGAACATATTTTTTTTATTCTTTTCTAAATTTAATACTTAAAATTTCCGAGGAGTGATTCAAACTTAGAAATTAAAGAAAAAGGGAGCTGTGAGTGAAAAAAGGTCAGTGTCAGAATCCGGCAATGAAATCAATTATCATTAAAAGCATCATCATTATCGGAATTACGGCGAAGGTCCAGAATAAAATTTTAGACAAATAATTAAGGATCTACATCAGGGTAAAAATGATAATCAGGTTCCAGGATCAGGATCGGGGTCTGAAATTCCTCGACGAATAAAAGACACAAAATGAATAAAGGATCAAAATAAGGATAAAAAATTCGGGAACAGAATTCGGAACCAGGAATCAAGATCCAGGATCAAGATCAAGGTCAAAATCTTGGATCAGGATCCACGATCAAAATGGAGGATCAGGAGCCGGGATCAGGAATCTGAATCTGAATCAGAAATCGAGATCATAATTTAAAATCTGGAATCAACATCAGAGTAAGTATCCAGAGTAAGAATCAGTATAAAGGACCAAGATTAAGAATCCATAATCAGTGATCAGGACCACAATCCAAAATCTGGATCCAGCAACGGAGATCAGGTACCAAGACCCAAACCTGGGATCAGCATCAGCCAAGATCAGGGTAAAAATTAAGAATCGGTTGTCCAGGATAAGGTACCAGAACAAGAATCGTGGATCAGAATCAGGTAGTATTCGAGATCAAGATTCAAGATCCAGGATCAGGATAAAAAATCTGAATCAGAATCCAGTATCAGGGTTCATTGTCAGTATGTCGAACAAGGATTCATGATCCAATGTAAGGATCAAGTTTTCAGAATCCGGGGACAACATCACGATCTGAGTCAGTTAGATTTCTAGATCAGATTCAAGATCCACAATTACAATCCATTATCAAGATCAGGGTCAGGAAGAAATCAGAATCGGAGTACTGATCTAGAATGCAGGTTCAGGGTTCAGAATCAGGATCAAAATCTATTATCAGAAGTTAGAATAGTAAACCAGAATAAGCATCCCAAATCAAGAATAAGGATCAAGAGTCAAGAATCGGGATCAGGATTGGGATTGAAATGAGGATCAAGTACACTGAAACTATCTCAACAGCAAAATCGTTCAACCTTAATTGAGTGTTCTAATTTATTACAAGAATAAAAAAAAAAAATAGGTTGTCGTAGTTAAACCTCTAGATTTTTTTTCAAGTTGCCTGTTCAAATTTCTTTTACTTAAATATTATAGAATATTTTTGTTCAAGGTTTCAAATCTGTACCTTATGTAACCGAAAATCCATTACAGAGCTTTTTTCAATTCAGCATATGTCACTGTATCCGCTAATTTTACGCGAGGAAGTGGATCAATCAAATGTGCCCGGGAACAGAGAACGAAAGAGTTGCATTAAATAACTTGGTCCTCATCTGACGCACTCGTGTTAGTTGGCCCCTGCATTTTAGCTTCTTTTTTTTCAAAAAGCACTCTGTAAAATTGTTGAATCCGAAAATTACTGACTTGATTAGCATTGTTTTGACAGGATGCACCGTAAATTGCATTCGAAAAGAAATTGAACTGATTTGTTTCTACATTTCGTACTCTACAAGGTAAAGGTAGACCGTTGCCAGCTGCTGGAAGATTCACGATGACAGGCCTCCAAGGAAGGCCTCTTATCACAGAGTATCTCTGTGCGTGCACATTATACTATTTCCTTTCTTCACGAGTCACCTTTTAGCATGAAAAGCTAGCCTGAGAGAAGCGTGAAAAATATAAAATGAAAAAAGTCTCCGACCAACCTTTGGCGACCTTCCCATATGGTAATCGATCCTAAAGGTTAGCAGATCAATTGATCTACAATTATGAGCGAACCGAAACCCGCGGCGGTGTGGCGCAAAGCCCGAAAGGAGCCGTTCTTGAGCGAAAAGTGTAAAAGCGGAAAGAAGATCCCTCTACTAGTGGCTAGTGGAGGTTGTCGCCTGGCTGTTCTACGAAGAGTCTCGGCGAGAATCCTCGACATTAACACCGGTGTTAAATAATGTAATGACGGCGACAGTTGCCTTTATTTTCTGGCCCCCACAGTGTTGCGTTGTTAAAAGGGTGTAAGAGGGTGTACATATGTGGCTTCAGAAGTTTAGCAAAACAGCCGATTCTGGTGTGAGATGCATACATTTTGACCGGGGACCGCGGATGGCACCCGGCCATTGGTTCATAAATAATATCATCACACGGGTCGGTGGTCGGATATTTTGCTTAACGACACATATGCATGTAGGTAGGAAAGCATGTGTCAGCCATTTGTTGCTTTATCATAGAGGATATACGCTGAAGAGCAAAAAAAAAATGTCTCCCCTAGTGTGTAGGTGTAGTAGGTGTCGCCATCAGCGGGACTTCTTGTAAGGGTATGTTAAGATCAAATGGTTCACACCTACCGCTGGTAGACATATGTAGTACTTGTATCTGGATCAATGCGACAGTGGAACTGCTTTAGTGGCTTCAACAAAATCCGGAAAATTGACAAATATGAACAAGATGTGTAAAAGGCCAAATCGGTAGTGAATTTTGAAAATGACTTGGTGAAAAAGTGCGATCGGGGACCTACATTTTGATTATACAGAGTTATCTTAAGGATGTTTAGTTTTCGAGATATAAAGAAAACAAAATAACATTTTTTTTCTAAGAGCTTGTGGAGCTGTCAAACTTTGAACGTGTTTTTCTCAAAATAGTAAGTTGGCGCATTCGCCGTATTTAAAAATTCTTTAAATTTCTTACAAACGCAGGAAAATTGCAAATTTTAATTTATTTATTCTGAAGCTCCAATCGATGGCTATGCCCACAAATCAGACTGTACTCCAATTATGAACTACCTTGGAGGTGAAATTATCGGTATCAGATTCTATGCCGGACCGGCATTAACAAGCTTTCCAATAACTGGCATTATCCTTCCAGCTCAACCGCATTGCATACGTCTAATAGAAACCAAATAAAACATACCTCGTATCCTATCAAAATAAAAAGCAGAATGTACACATTCAGCCAGCAAGGGTATTGTCGAATGATGTACTGAGCGCTGTCCCAAGTAACACAGATTTAGCCAACTAGCATTAAGAAATTTTATAATGGTTTTATTATAGCCATGAAAAATGCTTATATTTTTGTATCAACCATTTGTTTTCAGATAGTTTTGAAAACGCTAATAAAGCTTTTATTACAGGGTACGGCAATTGAAGTGCTACATTGGAATAAACATATGAATTGATGAAAACAACAACTTTTTATTTCCAATTCATTCAATTTCTCTTGAAAACAAATTACTTTTTCAAAATTCACTGGTAAAGTTCGACTTGTTCGCCCTTGAGTTGAACGAACCACTCGCCGCAGACGGTCGAGGAACGCATCGTATGAGGCCCGCTGGTGTTCTTGTGGTATTTTATCCCAGGCTGCCACGAGATGTCGCTTCAGGACTGTGTAGATCCAATTTACACTCTATCGGCCGAACGGGGAACACGTCTTTACTCACTGAGTGTTGTCCGTTGGCTGACGCTCGCTCACGACACGACAGCTCAGTCGTCGTGTGTGTGCGTGTGTATAGTAAGGACGATGGAGGGAGATCGCCGACTCGTAAAGGCCTATAAGCCGAGAGAGTGTTGTGATCGCAATTATCGGCTACACATCTACCCCTTACACACAAATCGAAAAAACAGAAAGAAAAATGTTTTGGTGGCAAAATTGACTACTGAGAATATGCAAAACACAGATATTTTATGCTCTTCCTTCGACCAACGATTTTTGTAAATGTTGTGAACATTTTGTTCTTATTCATGTCAACATTTGAATCATTTGTTACCAGTGTGGGGTTCGGATAAGGGTGAAGACTCGCTGGACATCGTTCCCCGTTTAATCTTTGGTCTCTATGCTCACTCTGAATCAGTTTATTTGCACTGCAGTTTTAGTAAAAATGTCGAATAATCTTTCATGGTAGCACTCAAATATCTTGGTGCGTTTATTTCTTTTGCCATTCGCAAAACCTTCTTAAATTCTTGGCTCAGGCATGTTCTTATATCTTCTATAAACATTTATTTTATTATTAAAACCAAATTGATATTAGTATCAGACTTCCTTAACGCTATAATCAAGCTGAGGCTTGAATCTTTCCGATGCTCATTTTCCTTCATTTTATGATTAAGCAACGAATTTCTACCTTCTCTGCATCCCCAAAAATCTGAAGTTATGGTTCCATCATATTACCACTAATACTAAGACTACTTAGAAAAATGAACTCTCTAACAGAGTATTATCAGTTTGCCTGAATAATGATGAAAACTGACGATCTTTCCTTAAATTCAATGAATTAAGGTACGAGCTATGTCCTCTATACTGTTGAGCTTTGAAAATAAGACATTTGCTTTGGCCGACACCATCCAACGTAAATTCATAAAGTGAACCTTCAGCACACTCTTCATGTTGGTCCAGATCCAACGAATATTCTTAAAGTGAATCTTCAGAACACTCTTCGTGTTGGTCCTCTCGATTCAACATAAATTCATAAAGTGAACCTTCAGAACACTCTTCTTGTTGGTCCTCCCGATCCAACGTTAATTCATAAACTGAACCTTCAAACACTCTTCTTGTTGGTACTCCCGATCCAACGTTAATTCATAAAGTGAATCTTTAGAACACTCTTCTTGTTGGTCCTCCCGATCCAACGTTTATTCATAAAGTGAACCTTCAGAACACTCTTCTTGTTGGTCCTTCCGATCCAACTTAATTCATAAAGTGAATCTTCAGAACACTCTTCATGTTGGTCCTCCCGATCCGACGAAAATTCATAAAGTGAATCTACAAAACGCTCTTCATGTTGGTCCTCCCGATCCAACGAATATTCATAAAGTGAACCTTCAGAACACTCTTCTTGTTGGTCCTGCCGATTCAACGAAAATTCATAAAGTGAATCTACAAAACGCTCTTCATGTTGGTCCTCCCGATCCAACGAATATTCATAAAGTGAACCTTCAGTACACTCTTCATGTTGGTCCTCCAGATCCAACAAATATTCTTAAAGTGAATCTTCAGAACACTCTTCGTGTTGGTCCTCCCGATTCAACATAAATTGTTAAAGTGAACCTTCAGAACACTCTTCTTGTTGGTCCTCACGATCCAACTTTAATTCATAAAGTGAACCTTCAAAACCCTCTTCTTGTTAATCCTCCCGTTCCAACGTGAAGTTAAAGAGCTTCCGTCTCAACTTTTTTTGTTGGATTTCCCGCTCTAACACGAAATTAAAGACCTTTTGTCTTTTACTTTCCCAGTAACTTTCTAAAAAAATCCGGTGCCATGAAGTATAAACATTTCCTTGAAATTTCAAATAAAATTTTTGGCTCATTAAATAAAATATGTTAATTTTATAATATTGAAACTCATTTCGAATTAAACCTGTAACTTTGGTATCATTCATCCCAAAAGCAGCTTAAAACTGTCAAAGTGTGCATTTTTAATCTAACTTCGTAGACAATGGTGAATTAAACAAGTACTATCTTCTACCGAATCACCGCTGACGCTCTGAGCTGAAAAAAAATCAAGGAAATCTTCTTCCGCAGGAATTAACGAGTAGAATTTCATCATTTTAATGTTCAGCGGAAGCCGCCATCTTGGATTTCATGATGGCGTTTGAGAGCGAAATTCGACTTCTACTCGTTTAGCCCTTTCACCCAATACCCATATTGAGGGAATTTAATGCGATTTTCAGTGATTAATAGCATTTAAATATTCAGTGGAACCGCCATCTTGGATTTTAAGATGGCGTCCGATAGCAAAATTTGACCTGTTCTAGTTTAGCCCTTTACCCAATACCGATATGGTGGGGCTTTCATGCATTTTTCAGTGATTAATAGCATTCTAAAGTTAATTGGATGCCGCCATCTTGAATTTCGAGATGGCGTCAGATAACGAAATTCGACCTTTTCTAGTTAAGCCTCTTCACTCAATACCCGTATTGTGGAGATTTCATGCGAT
The DNA here is from genome assembly GCF_029784155.1 of Uranotaenia lowii. Taxonomy (NCBI): domain Eukaryota; kingdom Metazoa; phylum Arthropoda; class Insecta; order Diptera; family Culicidae; genus Uranotaenia; species Uranotaenia lowii. Next base: position 33,727,908 of record NC_073691.1, on the reverse strand, counting down.
TTTCAGTCATTAACAGCATTAAAGTTGAGCGGTAGCCGCCATCTTAAATTTCAAGATAGCATTGGTAATTTGGGATCACAACTTTAAAATGCGTTTTCTTGCCTTTAGAAGCGTTTTTCGGTGATTCTCAACTCAATTTGGGATCAAAACTTTAAAATGCGATTTCTGGCCTTTAGAAGCGTTTTTCGGCCATTCTGAGCTTAATTTGGGATCACAACTTTAAAATGCGTTTTCTGGCCTTTAAAAGCGTTTTTCGGCCATTCTGAGCCTAATTTGGGATCACAACTTTAAAATGCGTTTTCTGGCCTTTAGAAGCACTTTTCGGCCTTCGATTTCTTCTAGCTTAGCCCTTTCACCCAATACCCATACAGAAACAAGTTATGACTATTACGTGTCACTGAAACTGCAACCTTTAAAATAAATCAACCTGTAATTAACAAAACCTGAAATTTTAAATTGTTTTCATTGAAAGGTAACGAAGATTCATTTATTATTACAGCAAATGTCCTGTAAAAAAGTTGTACACTGAAAATTAAATGTCACGTAATTTTTTTTTCGACCTGTAAAATTACGGTAAATGTCCGGCTCCTTTTTGTTACAGGACATTTGCGTAATTTTACAGGAAATATTTTTTGCTGTGCATATAGTGACGCTTTAATGCAATTTTTTGTCATTTACAGCATTTAAAGTAATGCGAAAGCCACCATCTTGGATTTCAAGATGGCGTCAGATAGCAAAATGCGGCTTCTTAAGCGCTTTCACCCAATACCAATATTGTAGCGGTTTCATGCGATTTAAAGTCACTTACAACATTTTAAAGTTCAAGGGAAGCCGCCATCTTGAATTTTAAGATGGCGTTAGACAACGAAATTCGACTTCAACTCATGGTTTATTCCACGTGTCAATCACAACCAATTTCTTTTCATTTAAAAAGTCTGTCCTCATTTTCTGTACTAATGATTAGCAACTCAGAAATGCGGAACTCATCCTAAGCGTGTAATTTGTTGGCTCGCGAAAGAAACTTCAAATTTTAGCTTTTATATGAATCTCATAAAATTATTATAAAACTCATTAGCCATTCATCTATGTTTTATAAAAGCTTTGGTGAACATAACGCATAATAATTTTATTGAAGCATAAAAAAATGGTCATGATGATGTTTCTAGGATAGGGCCAAAAAGCCAGCTTTATTTAGCTTTATTAGTGTTCTGGTGATGTATAGAATACGCTTTAGCTTTTTATGAAGATTAATGCTATAGTCCTAATGAAGTTTTGCTGACCATAATAAAGCTAAAATTGTTACTCGGAATGTGTGTATGTAAACCGGCTTTAGATATAAAAAAACTTTCTTTATTTCCAACCGACGCGGTAAAAAATCACCATTCCTTAGTTTCCCTAATTTTGTCGTGCTTTGCTGTACTTTCCAAAACGTTCAGTATGTCAGGTTCGAGCGTTTTCAATGGAGAGTAAATGAGAGCAGTTATGTCGCATGAGAGGAAGCAAAACAAAGCAACGCTTTGTCATGTCGAATTGGCATGTGAAAGTTTTGAGTATAAGAAATGCTTAGACAATGATTTGAGAATGATATTGATCTTTGGAGATCGATCTTTAGATATCGATTTTTGGAGACCGATCTTTGGAAATCGATCTTTTCAACTAGATTTTTGAATTTTAAGTTCAATTCTTCGGTTAGGATAACTCTATAAGATTGTTTTATTTTCGATTCGACTTTTTGAATATTTTGTGAGCCGAAAATATTTAGATCCAATTTTAAAAACCGGCCAAACAGTGTAATCAGGAAATTCTGTTTTCACGTTCCAATTCAAGCATGGATAAATTTTAATCGATGCGACAAAGGTCCCTTTTTGCAGATGTCTCAATCCATTACCTTCGATTGGAATGTATTGATGGATGATGGCAAAATCGTAAAAATCTGTATGTAGATAGATACGTTAAAACAAGGCTCACAAAGAAACAACAATCGTCATGCGGTTAACATTTTCTGACTTTGAAATGTAAAAAGCAAAATATACACAGGTATCGATTGGGAATCCGAAACCGGTGTGATTTTACATGTTCCTGTGCATGTTGCCGGCCTCTTCTTGGCTGATTGTGGTTTGGAATGCGAGCTTTTGAAGAACGTTCTTTCCATCAACGGGTATTGCCGTCAGCCGGAACCACTTTTTAAAAGATCGACTTTTTTAACGATGCGATGTGTCGCGATTAATTGATGGGTGTGGCGAATTAATTCAATTTCGAAGCTCGCTGTAAGACATACTCTCGTTTCGAAAATGACGCTCTTCTGTGGATTAGTTAGTTAAACAATAATCAACCGGAGCAAACTGCATCCATGCACCGGGATCATTTGTTTGTGTTTTTTTTTCCTCAACTTTGCGACATCTTAGCAACTCCCACGCGCAAATTTTGCCGTGGGCCTTGTAGAATTTTGGGACAAATGTGAGAATATGATCATTAGTGTCGAAGATTTACAGCCTCTGTTTCAACAGTGTGTGAGGATTTGTCCGAAGCTTCGAGGATTATTGTGTCAGGTGCAGTTTGGGGACACCCAAAATCCTTTGATTAATGATGCTCAAATCAAATTTGATTACCCAAAGCTGGTTTCTCGATGTTCTTGATAATTTGGTATATTTTTTTTTTTTTGCTGCGATTAAACAATGATCCTAAAAATGTCCTTTCCAATTAATATCCCACAGCGTTTACTTGGTATTATTTCATGGAGTATGAAGATAGCGAATTTTGCGGTTTTTTTTTGTTCAAGGGGAAATTTAAAACCATATACCAAACAATTGTTTAATTTAACATTTACAATCAAGTAAAAAAAATGAAACTAAAAATCTGTTTTAGTTACCTGAATTTCGATTCAAATTCTTTTCATAGAATGTACGAGAAATGAAACAAATTTTTGATTATGTCATCAAAACTCCAAAAAATATTGGCGGCATTTTCTTGTATCGAGTTTTATGTTAAGCACATAAAATATGAAAACGATGGCCATGTTCCTGAATAATCGATTCCCACTGAGCTGTTGTCTTCATCCCAATCGGCTTCGAATGCATTCGAGAACGCAAACTCGACTGCCATTGGTCGTTCGCTAACTTCAGCATTTTTAATTCCCATAAGGCAGCGATTAAACTGAGCCATACGGGCGATTATAAACTATAAAAAGCCATAATCATCGTTGGATGCATCGCTATAATCCGGAAAAAGCAAAATGGACATCCAGCGGCAACTTTTGTTGGGCCGATACGAAGAAAATCAAAGAAACCAAACGAAAGACTTCAACGAGCAAAGAGATTTGGGAGCGACGAACTTCACGAATCGAAATGTAACACATGTGGGTATTCCTGTTTATGTTAAGATCAGGACATCCGATTTCAACATTGTTGCAATGTCCGGTGATTAAAGTTAGCTGAAGATAACGATATTTTTTTATTTATTTTTAAGGGGAAAACTTTAACTCTCATCCGAAATTTTGCCAACGTCAGATCAATTTTCTTCGAACGAAATTGGAGGTCAAGGCCACGCGAATTCCTGCCTTCCGAATTTCGGTCCCGAAAACTAGTTTCCATACTTCTCCCTGCAGATTTGCCAGGAGGAGTTCGATAAAGGTGCGCCTCTTTCCCGATTTTACGGCCGTTCGGTTGCGAAACTAGTTTTGTATCGGATGAATCGAGAGATGAAAAAAAAATGAAGAAAAAACAACATTTTGACTTCTCTTGTCGCTGTCGTTTAAATTGGTTTGCGTTATCCCGCAAAATCCTAGCTTCTAGATGCAGTTCGCGAAAGTCTCACTGTGATCTTCAATCTGTAAGCTACACCTTCGAAAAGCGGAGCGAAAAAAATAAAGTCAACCTGCTAAATGATAAATGCTTGTTGTACGACCGTTTAATCGTCAATTTGGTCAATAATTTTATGGCACGGATCAGACTACATATTAAATGGCCATCAATTCCACTGACGTAATGGAGCATGCGAATAATTGAATTTTAATCGGATGTAATTAAAATGTCAACCGACATACAGCCCAACCATTCAGGATGGCTTTTGCTTTCGGAGAGCCTGGTTGTTGCCCAAATATGGGACCGACACCCTCCTTCCTCCCTAGTTGGTTGGTTTTTTTCTGTATGCTGTCGACGTTTCTGCTGATTGAGACACGTTAACAAGACGCTTTGAGGTGTGAAAATCATTCCAACATATGATTTACGCACTTCATTAAACAGCCGAAACTTGCGTTCGGACCAGTGTAATAAAATCAGCCTAAGAAACCGGAATTGTTATTTTTCTTGATTTATTCAAGAAACAAAATTCAAGAAGTTATTCAATGAAATGTCAATGCATGAGGCTTCTATATTTGAAGCTCCACTCAAAGTGCCGCCCGATATGGTTAAAAATTTCAATTGATTTCTATGACCATTAATCAACCGGAAAACATGCATTTGTTTGGGTTCATTAATTCTACTTAATTCACCAAAGTCTATTTGCCAAACGTTAAGTTATGCTAAACCGAAGCTGAAAGATGTAGGACCCCGAAAAAGCGAGCTTTTATACTACCCACACCAAACTTGGACGAGAATTAGGATGTAGATTGCAGTTTTGGTTGGAAAATTGCAACTTTTCAAAGGAACAAAAAAGTAGCAAATCTGCTAACGCTATAACTCATCCGTGCGGGATAAGCTTTTCAACAAGTTGCAACTGGTCCAATTAAAATTTTTCCATTATGATAACGAAGAACATCCATTAAGATAAGGGGGAACCCATTAAAGTCGATGTTTGATTAGGGGGATTTTTTTGGTTTAAAAACCGTGCTTTGTTTATCGAAAAAATGTTTTTGGTCAAATCAGAGCGCATGAATTTCTAACTTCCATAGTTTCTGTCTACAGTGAAAGGCCATCATTAATCCTTAAATGTATGCTGATTGTTCACATTTAGCAGCTCGTAAATCACAAATTCTGGCTATAGTAGATAAAGGCAAGCTTTTGTTGAATCATGGCCATAACTGTCGGGGGGACCAATGACTGGAATCGGCGCTTTCTAGAATCAGTTGAGCGGCACTGTGCAAACTCATTGAAAAAGCTTTAACAGTAACGACCACGGTTACATCACCTTTGTTTGGAAAATAATTATTTGTTTCAATATTTTTTTTACATTTCTCTGGAGTAAGCTTTCAAGAATTTTCCAGCATTTATCCAGGTCAGGCAAATACAAACAAGTTTTTTTAAAGAACTTGTTAACAATCAGCCATTTGATTTTAACACGAAATATGTACAATATCGGGCAAATCTGGACAAAATTCAAGTATTTACCTTGCTTTAAATATATTATTAGAAGGTTTTGAAATTTAAAAAAAAAAAGATGTTGATAAGATTTTCATAAAAAAAATCGACATTTCATTAAAAAAAAAATGTTTTTTTTTTTCATAACTCAGATAACCAGCATTGATAGTATTGAGAAATGAAGAATCTCTCTACGTTTATCTCTGCTCTTTTTGTCATTTGAAAATGTTATTCTCATTAATTTTCTTCGTATAGCAAGGAGAAAAATTCTCGCTTATAGAGGTTCAACGAACTCACTTCTAGAGGTTTCGTGTTAAATTCGGTTGATGTATTAACTATGAATAAAATTTTAACATTCTAATCTAACACAATACATCCTAATTATGATGTGCAAATTTTTAAACTTGTAAGGCTGGACCAAATATTAATTTCTTCTTTCGTCAAACCCCCCCCCCCCCCCCCCCTTTCGAAATTTCCAAAAAAAATCGATGTGAGGAAATAATTTTTGAAGTTTATTTTGTAAATTTCGATAAAAAAATGCAAATATCTGAAAGATTATAAGCTCAGAAAACAAATCGTAGAAGACGGGAGTTATTTCACCTTTTGTATTCTTGATTTTATTTAATTTTTTCGATGAAAAATTACTTGATTTAGAGGATTTGTGCAATAATCTATATATATAAAAATGAATTTCTGTCTGTCTGTCTGTCTTTCTGTCTGTTCCCTATAGACTCGAAAACTACTGAACAGATTTGTGTGAAACTTGGCGTATGAGGGTATTGGAGGCCGGGGAAGGTTCCTATAATAGTTTGGGACCCCTCCCTACTCCTGGAAGGGGGGAGGGGGTCGTTCATTTAAAAGTAATAAGTCTTCATAACTCGAGAAATGATCATGTAAATCAAACCAAACTTGGCACGGGTGGGAACTTGGGTACAAGGAATGTTTTAAAAAATATTTGGTACCCCACCTCCTTCGATTGGGGAGATAGAAAGCGGGAAGGGGCCCTACCTTACAGTTTTGTTCAGAACTGGAGAACTAATCAAGCTAATGGAACCAAATTTGGCATGGGAGGGTAATGGAATACGAGAAATGGTTCTATGATTATTTCAGACCCCTCCCTCTTTCCAGTGGAGATACAGGAAGAAGGTGGAGGGGCTTTCATACTATTTTTATTGCATGACTTGAAAACTATTCGAGCAAATGAAACAAAATTAGGCTTGGAAGGGTGTTTGGGTACGATAAATAGTCCTATGAATATTTTGTACCCCTCCCTCTTTCCAGTGAAGAAATAGAAAGTGGGGAGGGAGCTCCTTTACAATTTTCAGTATAACTGGAAAACTATTCAGGCAAATGGAACCAAATTTGGCGTGGGAAGATTTTTGATTACTAGAAATGGGTCTATGGTAGTTTGAGAACCCTTCGTTCTTACAGTCGAAAAATTTTAAGAGTGGAGGGTGCTCCCGTACAATTTGTTTCATCATAGGGGAACTTACTCAGCAATTGGAACGAAATTTGGCTCCTGAGGGAATTTGAGCACAAGGAATGTTTCTGTGAATATTTGGTACTACCGCCTCCTTCCAGTGGGGTGATTGGAAGGAGGGGGGGGGGGGCGTTCCTTTATATTTTTTCGCACAACTCGAGAACTATTCGAGCAAATGGAAACAACTTCGGCATGGGAAAGCATTTGGATACGTAAAATGGTAATCTTCTTTGCCTTTGCCTTACCTTTTTTGAGACTTCTATTTCCTTCAATTACATACAGTTAGGGAAGATGGCACATACGATTGTTTTGCATTAATCAAGAACTTATCTAACAAATGGAACCAAATATGACTTGGAAACAAACATACAATCGAGCAAATGGAACAGAATTTAGCATGGGAGTGTATTTAAATACACGGAATGTTTGATCTAGATCTCCGCCTTACAGGTAGAAGATAGGTTGGAAGAGGGGCTCCGATACAAATTTTATAGCATAACTTGGCAACTAATAAAGCAAACGAAATCAAATTTGGCATGAGAAGGTATTCGAACACAAAAAATGTTTTTCTGATGGTTTAACACCCCTCCTTCCATTCAGTGGAACGATAAAAAGTGAGAAGTTGTGGTGGTTGGCTTTAATATTTCTATAACTAATCAAGAAAATGGAACCAAATTTACATGGGTGCATATTTCTGTACGGGTAATGTTTTTTTTATGGTTTGAGGCCCCTTTATCTTATATATAAAGTTGAGAGAGGGTCATCCATTTTTGAATATCTAGAGAAATTATAGAGAAGGGAGCCATATATGATATGGGATCGTATTTGTATACAAGAAGTGTTTTTTCTGATGTTATGGAACTCCCCTTCCTTCCATTAGGAATATAGGAATGGGCAAGGGGGTCACTCTCACAATTTGTGTAATAATTTGAGAACGTTATTTTGATTCCTAAAATCTTCTATGGAAGTTTGAGACCCACTCCATATTGAAAAGGGGCAGCAAGTTCCATATATAAACAAAATATTTTGGCATAAGTTATAAACTTATGAAGCAAAGAGATCCAGAGTCATAAAAAAGGATTGAAACACGGATTTAAAAAAAAAGAAGTTTTTAAAATCAAAAGGTTGCAATTTTATTTCGATAAAACACAATAGATTTTAAATTGAATTTAACATTTTTTGCAAAAAAATGAAAAGTTGAATAACTAGGAACCACAAATTTTAATAAATTTTGGAAGGTGTAGCAAAGCACACCGGGTCAGCTAGTATTGTATAAAATTTCCATCCAATCCAAACCGGAGTTTTCGTCAACATCAGCGCCGGCGACATTCACTGACGACGTTTCATGTCGTCCCGCTTTTTTTCTCAAAACGTTCCGTCTTTTCCTGAGAAAACTTTTGTGGTAGACTCAACCATCTCCAATTCTACCACTTCAAAATAGATGAAACCGCTTCTTATAAAATTTTTCCTCGATCATTTTTAACTCCTGTCTTTTTTTTAAATCTTCTTTTATCCATTCATAATTTTCAAAACAAGAAATGTTCATACATAAATAACATGACATTTATGAAGTTTCACTGACATACACTGGAAAAATCTAAATTAAACCTTAATTTAAATTTATTGGTTTACCACAGAAAATCATTCAATTAACATGTTTTTTTTTTCGAAATTAGCAACATTTTTTCTAAGTTTATATAAGAAAGATTAAATAGTTTTTTAGTTCTTATAGCATTTAAGGTTGCCCGAATTTTTCCAGACAAATCCGGACCAGGCGAATCAGGGCAATTTTACCTTTAAACCAGGCTAAATTCGGCCTCATTTCCAAATTTTCAACCCAAAATCCTGGAAATATCCAAGCAACTTTGGTCAAAATCACAAAAAAAAATTAATAAAAATAAAAAGAATACACTTGAAAATATATAAGTACATCAAAACACATCAGCAGATTTAAAATAGTATGTTAGGCTTCCGAAAAACTGGTTATGATTATTAAGATTAAACTTGCTAAAAAAATCGTTTTTTGTCGCAAAAAAAAATTATAATACCTCAATTTAAGAATTTTTGTTAAATTTTAATAAAAAAGTGAATACATCTGTGTAAAATCCGAATCCGAACCGAAAATTTTCGAAGAATCCCATGGATGTAAAATTTAAGGAAAAAGTCCAATTCCGGATAAAATAGAACAGGACTACCGAGCGAAAAAAAACCTATTTTCAATCAAACAATGAGTGAATGGTTGAGTTAAATTAAATAAACTTGGAGGATAATCGAAAACGGCTGTTTAAAAATGTAAAACTTAACCTCTAGAGGAAGGAGACCAAAATTCGCTGGATCATTTTTGTATCGTTTTTTTTTTTCAGTTCAACAAAAAGTCAACAATTTTCGAAAAGATTTGAAATCGTTTAAAATTAAACTTTCGAAGATAAATTTCGTATAGCAAGTCATGTATTCCAGCTGTTTAGTCGCTAAATTTAAGTCTTATGAGTTATTGCAACAAATTCAAAAGTAAACATCAAAATCGAATTCACCAGCTAGTTTATCAAATGTCAGTCTGCCAACTCTGTCGTAAACATAATATTTAACTATTTTAAAAATGTTGTTCTGTTCATGAGAGCTACCAAAAATCTAACTCTGTTGTTTTGACTATTTTTAGAAAAAAAAAGCGTCAGTAGATAACTGGACTCGGTAGGCTATGACCGTCGATGATGGAAGTGTTTTTTTCAGCGGAAAAAATTTCAAGGTCTCTCGAACCCTAATTTTTAAAGTTTAGTTGTGGATAACAATATAAAATTCAAGAACTGAAAAGTACTAATGTTGACGAGTAAACGATAGAATTAGAATTACCTACGATGAAATGCAAGCAGGATTGATACCGGACGTCTAGAGGATCCAAACCATTCTACAACTTATCGAAGCTAAGTATCTTTTGATAAGTCTTTTAATAATTTCTTATTTACAGCACGGGGATAAGCTAAATGTCTAGTGTATAGAATTTATTTCTTTACCTTTTACGCCCCCAGAACTGCATTTATAAAGATTTTGAGGTTGAGGTTTAAGAGGTTTTGAGGTGAGGTTTCAGAGGTTTGATTTAATATTCCCAAATAGTTACTTGTTTACTGCGTTCTTTGAATTATCGTTATTTTGAGCAAATTATAGAAAATCATTGGAAAAGTTTATATTTCGAACATCTGAGAGAGGTATTAGATATTTTGTATTTAAAGACTTGCTGAAAAAAAATTTAGCAGGTTTGCTCCACTTGAACAAACAAAATTGTACTAATAGGATATGAAGACTGTGTGCTGATGTGGATATTCTGCCCGGGTATGCAGCACATGATTCGAGATTTTTAAAGATAAATTACAAAAAGGCAAAGTTCGCGTTTTGATAAGATAGGTCGTGTCCGGTAATTGTGTTTTAAGGATGATTTTGCGTTACCCACTCATTCGATAAAATAATTAAAAAAAATAGAATAAAAGCTTATTAATGGAATCATCATCAACCACGATAGGAACTTATCTAAGGCGATTGCTAAAAATACATATTTCCAACACCGTTTCACAATCCAAAGACCTTTTTTGAAAAAAAAAACAAAAAGTTGCTTTAGGGAAACGAATTTAGTTCCATAGAAATATACTAAATTATGTTGACATATGAGATTTGTTCTAAGGAATCTGAAAAAAACTCAAAGAGCTTGAGTGAGGTAACTAAGGAAACAGTTCGCGATTTTTTTTTATTTTCAGTTGAAAATATTTATGAAAACTTGATAATGAAAGACTTTGAAAAAATTGAACAAAACGAGATACATAGATTTATGTGAAGTTACAGCAGCATAAGCTCATCAAGTGAAATTTTGTAAAATGTTATATAATTCTAATAATAACAAAACGTAAAAAATCTAGTGGTCAACCTACGTGAAACAAAGAAATTGTAAATGATTCATATTCTGAAAATTTTGTATTTGTTTCTTATCATTGCAACGATAAGATAATTGACATAATCCAACTCTTTCATTAGACTGAGTCGATTTGGGGTCATTTTGGAATTTGTCAAACCCTGGGGTCTAAAAAGCTTCCTCTTGGTCTGAAACTCATCCATGATTTTTTGCAAAATTTTTAAGTAACGTTTACATGAGTAAATTTGAACTTTTAGGTTTGTATGGGAAAATTGAATATTTTGTACTGAAAAATCAGCATCATTTTTGTTTAGTCTGTGGAACCGAGCCAGCTTCATGCTAATTTATAAACTCTCTAAAGGAAATTTTCCGCTGAACAACTTTGTCAAAGACCGTAACTTCGTATCTTATTAGGCAAAAAAGTTATTAGCTGTTTAACAGGGGTATGTCTTTTCGCATTGATTAACAATAAATTCGATTGACATCACTGCTTGAGCCTCGCGAAGTGTTGCATGGAAAGTAAGATTGGTATTTACATTTGACAGATTGGTATTTACATTTGAGCGCCCCTCGTTAAGCCGAACGCCTTCCTACATTTGCTCTCACACAAACACACACAACTTTACCGCTTCAGTTCGAAGAGTGCAACCGTCTAGAGAGGTAGCGTACGCGGATAACAGCAAGCAGGTCAATCGGTTTCGGTCGAGGACAATCAAGCAACCGGAGATTTCCAGGGCGAGGCAAAAGGCGGTTTTTACAATGGCGATCCTGCCAGGAGACGAAAGTAAGCATTCTTAGTTCAATTCGTTTGTATTTATAAAAAGAAGGAAATCTCCGGTTGCTTGATTGTCCTCGACCGGAACCGATTGACCTGCTTGCTGGTATCCACGGACGCTACCTCTCTAGACGGTTGCACTCTTCGAACTGAAGCGGTAAAGTTGTGTGTGTTTGTGTGAGAGCAAATGTAGGAAGGCGTTCGGCTTAACAAGGGGCGCTCAAATGTAAATACCAATCTGCGATTAGAATTTACCACACTCAAAATAAACCATTACTTACAGTGAGTAGTCAATCAAGCTAAACTAAGCTAAGCTAAAAAAAAGTGTCAGTAGATAACTATTGCAAAAGTCACAGCCAGATATAGTTCTATAAAAATTCTTGATTATTTACGCATGAAAAACCATAGATACATAGATAGATACAGGACATAAATAGATATTTGACATTTTTGAATATACTATACAAACAAGAGTTTTATATAGGGCTTGTGATATAGCTCAGTTGGCAAGTCAGCTGTTTCCTGAGCTGATGTCCATGAGTTCGAGCCCAAGAGTAAATATCGATCAAAGTTGTACCGGATAAGTTTTTCAATGACTGTCCGCCAACTCAACGTTGATATAAGTTGCGAATGACATGAAGATGTCAAAACGACTACCTATAATTGAAAAAAAAGAGTTTTATATAAATAAGTTACAATATTTTAATTAAGACTTTCATAGACAGTAAAACATGAAATCAAACCTAGCTCCAGATGATTTATTTCCGTTCGCTGGTGTTCTCGCGCAACTCTGAAGCCCGGTAAAGAGCGAGTAAGTACTCGAAATGTTAACTTCCCGTGACTCGTATGCAAATCGAGCTCCTTTAATGGTCGAATGGCGCCCTAACGGAGTCTCTTTCGCGCAAAATTTTACACATTTCGCACAAACCGATGTTCGATGGTTTAGTATATCTAACTGTAAAGTTTAAACATTCCAACGCGCCAGCCAACCGGCAACTATCCTAAGTCGACTCTTCCCGAATTTCTAAGTCGTTGGTAACCTTCAGGACGGAGCCAGAAAATTTATTCAAATGTTTTGATTGCTCACTCGCTTCCCCTGGGGTTCGAATCTACCACCAAGTTGCGGGGGTCCAGAGTTTTTGCAAAAAAAACCTCAAAATAAGCCAACCAAATAAAAATGATTAAACGTGCGAGTGCCAACAAAACGACGATGGCAGATAGCAATCTAAGAAGCCGCCTGAGTTTTTTTTTATTTGGCCGTTGTCATGACATTTAATCAAAACTGTTTATGTTGTTTTTATTTTTATTTTCCACCCGGTGTTGACCATCATTATCGGACCGCCCGAATCGGACGCGCCGTGATTTTACGATTTATGATTGCCATTTGACGACTGCTAAATGGCGAGAACTGGTTGCGATCTAGTTTTTATGAGCCACAATAAATATTATCGATCCCGATTATCTCATGCAAGCGTAAATGATCGTTTTTATTTTTCGGGTATTCCGTTGCTCTTATTTTCGGGAATTGCTACTACCAGAAGTGATTGATTTTGGATTTTGAGTACAGGAAGTGACTATTACTAAAAAAAAAGTCAGGACCAAATTATTAATCCCTGATCTCAGGACAATTTTTTCCTGTGAAACTCATGAAAGTTGCTGGCAACCACAAAGAAAGACAAAATCGAATTTCTACATTCTTAATTGACATTTCCTTATCAAACTATCAGTTTATCAAATATCGGTCCATGAAACTAGCTTATTTCTAATCCTCAATCGATTGCGAAGCACGGTACGAAAACAAAAACTGGCAATAATATTTGGCTGATCCACTTAGCGCCAAACTCGTTCTATCCATAGGGGGATTGGCACGGCATTCTTTCCCTTTTTTTCCGGGCGGAGAGGGTAAATGAGATCAAGTTTCGCAGCCTTTATGAGAAAGGTTTAGAAATGTTCGATAGGTTTTGTTATCAACCGGTTGACGAAGATCCATCGATGCGTTGACGAAAATCGAAGGCTTCGAGAAACATTTGGGAAGGAAACTGATCCCGCTGGAATTTGGCTTCGTTCTGACCTGTTTAGTTTTGGCAGTTGGATTTATCATAAAACTAGTAAAGCTAATCTCAAGTTGGATGAGAGTTTTCAAAAAAGTTTTATGTTTCATAAACATGGCTACACACTTGAAAAATTCCTTTGTCTACCGACAGCTTACAACGAAAAATCAAACTTTATGGAAGTAGCTCAACGACAACGCATCTGAATTTCGCGAATTTTAATTCAGATTTCAAGGCATTTCAGATTTCAAGGCATTTTTTCGAATCATCACCATGCTATCGACGGTTTTTGATGAAAAACACTTGGAAAATTTATGAAGTTTAGACTTTTCTATGATGACTGCTGCAGCGTAAAAGATATTTGTTTAAGTTTTTTTTAACAACTTTTTTCGTTTTGATCTATCGTTGTGGCTAGAAAGAGTAATAAAGAACAAAAAAAAACTCGGTTTACCTAGCTTTGAAAAATCATATGAAAATCGAATATTTTTATATCGGGCCAAAATTTTAAGATTAAAGCACTTGAATATTGTAGCATAAAACGAAAAATATTATGAAATAGGAAGATCAAAAAATGTTTTTTGGCTCCTTCAATATACTATTGGGTGCCCAGACAACCATTTGGTGGGTATTTCGAATTTGCAACGCAAATATACGTGCAAATATACGTGTAAACATATCGTATATAATGTAGCAAAACCAGTATATACGTATCATTTTGGAGGCCATATAGGGACATTAGCAAACGTATTCTTGATTTGGATTGTATTAAATTACGATTTGCACGACTTGTCATGCGCATCATTTACGACTACCCTGATTCTTTTTGGAATATACTATGCCTATTTACATCATCATATAGATGATTGAGGTTGTAATATACGACATTTTTCGTAACAATATGGAAAGTTTGGCGACTGATTTGGTCGTCTTTTGCGACATGAGTGCAGGGCTCTCATTTTTTGTCAGTTGAATATAAATAATAGAGAATCCGTTTTCGTGTGGTGGTGCACCGGGGCACTACCGGTAGTGCACTTTTTGCTGTTTTTATGCTCGTTTTCAGGGATGGTGGCCCACTGGTAGTGCACCATAAAGTGGACGGTGGAACACTCTGAAAATATTCGGTGTTGCTGGCGCTCTCACCAATACTATCATGATTTTTGACAGGACGTGCTTCCCGATGTAAACAAATATCAGCTGGTCTTGTTTATTTCTATACCGCAAAAATTGCGTTCTAGCTATTTCCACATTGTGTTTTTCCTTAATTTACGGAAACTTGTTCCGGATTCAATACCAGTGCCGTTTCCAGCAGAGGCGGAGAATTTTATCCGGAGAAAACGTTCCAAAGCAAACAAACGAATCTCGGCCCTCAAGCAACTGGAGGCAGCCGGAAAGTTACCAAGAGTCACTCGTTTTCATCTTCAAGCAAAAATGGAAAATGCGGATCGGACGCTCCCAAGAAGAAATGTGCCCAGAAGGCTTGCTGCAACCGGTTCCAGGAGATACCGAAGAAGAGCAGCAAATCCGAGTGCAAAAATTGCAACCCAAAGATCTGACGGAATCGCCCAAACCGAAGAGTTCTCTTGCTCGGGCGGGTCCCTTAAGTTGGTCTCGTGCAGCAAGAAGCGTTAAGCTGATTCGAAGCTACTCTGCTACAAGCCAGCTTCGAGCGTTGAAGCCTCCCGATCAGGAGAGCATATCAAAATAATAACTCAAGCGTATCTCACCAAGATATTTACATTTGATTCAGTTATAATTAAGCACTACAAATTTTCGATTTTAAGTTTCTCCAATCTGAATTATATCTTATTCTGATTGACAGACTTGAATGGGGTTGAGCTCATTTTTAATGATCAAGATTTTTTTCGGGTTGTCCTAAAAAAAAAAGATTATATCTTATTTTGATATACGTTTAACTTTTTCTGAAACACGGACATCGAAGTCAACGGCCCAAACCGTACGTTTATGATTTTTGCCCAACAGATTCATAAAATTGAATCCAAATTTTTGGGAAACCAAAAATGGAGCATGGTTTTAGCAAATAATGTGGTTTATTGACATTCCACTAGAAAATTTTCTCGAAGCACTCATATCTTGATAAGTTATAATTTTGATAGGTTTTGTTCTGCCCAGTATCAAACTATGCTATCTGAACGAGATATAATCTTGTAAGGAGCATATCTGAAATTGATATAATTTAGCTATGATCGCATAGATTTTTTGATATAATTTGAGATATTTTAACATCCTACGAGTACTGAATAATAACTCATTTAGATAGGAAAAATATTAGTATCAAAATATCTCATCTTGATATAATTTAGTTTTTCCCTCCTGATCGGGCTCCGAGTGCGTGAAAATCGGGAAAGAACTGTGCTTTATTTAGGGTGACGATGCTCGGTTGCGTCAAGTCCCGGATTCCAACCCGTTGCCCTTCATAAAAGGCAGTTCGAGACTGCACCCGCATTGGGGGCTTGGATTTCTTTTTTCATACGGGATTTTTATCCTGTGGGATGATTCATCCCTACAAGGGCTTGAATTTCGTTCGTTTCGGTATGTTATTAAACTTTTCCGCGATCCGAGTTCGCCGTTTTCGATTTTTTATTTGTAATCTGAAACGGAAATACTCGAACGAAGAGATGAGATTTGCGAGGAATAAACGATACTCTCAAGACAAAATATCGGAACCATCAAGCTGGGGTAACTGCAGTCCAGCAGCAGCAAACATAGACCGCCCAGAATCAGCCGGTATTGCAGTTATTATCATCAGGGCCAGAGGCGAATCTACCAAGCAAGCCTCTAATAAAATTAATCTGAAATTTTCACAATTTAACATAGTACATAAATTCATGCTAGAATTTTTATATTATTTGCAAGACAATGATCAACTGAAGTAAATTTGATTTCAATTTTCGAAGTCAAACGAAAACAAATACCAGCTGTAATGGATTTTTGACAGCTTGATGTTTTCTGTTGACACTGCCGATTTCACACACCAACAAAGGTGAGTGCAAAACTCGATTCATGCTCGTTTTCAGCGTGGAAGGTGCAACACTTTCGGGTGGTGAAAACAAATACGGTATAAGATTATTATTTTTTTTTTGCACTTTAAACCAATTGGTTTATTCATCCCCAAAAATAATAAAAATTAGATTATTTCAAATAAATTCGTTTTTTGCTGTCAAATTCAAGTTTATATCGTACAAATTGCTGAATTTTTTCAACGTTCACGAAGTTATTGTTTGTACCTGGACTTGATCCCCTGACGGTGCGATCTGCAGCTCATGATGGTTCCTCGACGCTATCTGGAATATATAAATTCAAGAGGATTTGCTTCAAAGGCATTAAACCAAAAGCAAATCGTATATTTCTATAACTAAAATCTTTTAAATCATACACCCACAATTCAGCCTCTGTGCCAATGGCGGCATCATTGGTACAAGAAGATAACGCGACCGGTGCTGATTCAATTTGCTCCCACCGGCATTAACCTCCCAAGTTAACCAAATTGCGTATGTCTGAAAGAAACAAGATAAAAACGAATTCACGTCCCTCCCTATCGCATAACAAGACGAAGAAGGATGGAAATAAATACCGGCCAACACCCAGGTCCCGGCAACGATACAGGATTTGTCTATGTATCGTGTGACCAACATCTTTTAACTAAGTGTTGGTGAATCTCGTTTTTAAGCTTTTTTTCCTCAGATTTATGCTTTTTTTGCCTTGAGAGCCTAGGAGATGAAAGCTCAAATCTGAAGAAAAAAGCTTAAATCTGTCAAAAAAGGGGAAATCTGAGGGGAAAACTGAGAGATGTGCTCCATGCGGTTTGTATAACATTGCCGGGAAGTGCCAACACCAGGCAGCCAGCGAACCGAGCACTGTGCGTGTGTAGCAAAAGCAACAACAAAAATATTCCTTCAATTCAATCCGCCGGCAAACAATCACGGCCAAGCTGTGCGTGTGTATGTAGTAAAAGCAACAAAAAATAAACACTGCTTCAATTCAATCCACCGGCAAACAACCACCGACTAAGCTGTGCGTGTGTAGCAAAAGCAACAACAAAAATATTTCTTCCACCGGCAAACAATCACCGACCAAGCTGCCCGGCTTTGGCAGCTGTGTATATGTAGCGTGTGTATGTAATAACAGGCAGTAAGCAAAGCACAGTTCTCATTCAATGGGTTTCACCGTTCCTACACTCCCGTTCCCTTTCCCGTTTCCATCACAAGACAAAGGAATGCCTTGAAAGGAAGCCAAACGCCGGGAAGACACCGTTGTGCGTTTTTTTTCTGTGATTGATCGGTGGCAGAAAGCCTATGACAAATATCCCTCGTCCTTCATGAAGCGCAAATAGTACACTGGCTAAGATGTTGTACTGGCGAGATGATATAGTTGGTGATTTGAATTCGATTCTCCCTACGGCGCTGAGGTTTTTTTTCCTTGTTTCTGGGTTGAATTATCCAATAGGAAGAAATTCCCATAAAATGTTTTTCTTGTTTCGCTTGAATGTAGTGGTCATGCATAATTTTGGTTGGGAGCCGAGTCCTTATGCCAGTTACGGTTTTTCAAACATACCGTCTTCGGCATAGTTTCAGCGCATTATCGGCACAGAGATATGGTAAATAGGCATTGGATTTTTGCAACCTCTTCTATGGGTGTAGAACACGTCATCGATGATCTAAAAATAGATCAGCATTTTGAAGCCTCCTTAAATACGAGTCTAATCATCGATGTCGTATTATCATAAACGATTTTATTGAACTTATTTGTATTCTTTTACGATTGCCAGCAAATACGTTGTACGAAAATCAGACATGCGAATTAATTTGCATAGGTATACCATGCACATTATTACGAATCAATGCAGTTATAAATGATTTTATAGCATATATCTCCAAGTGTCAAGCAAAGTTGCGAGCTTATTTTCTTTCTGCTAAGATCTAACACCTGGTTCTTATGACAATATAAATCGTATTTCTTGTTAAAAAAAATCGTAATTTCGGATATTTTTATGCATAGCACGACAAAATCTGTCAATCATGGCTGATCATCGTCCCAGACAACCATTTGGTGGGTATTTCGAATTTGCAACACAAATATACGTGCAAATATACGTATAAACATATCGTATATAATGCAGCAAAAACAGTATATATATACGTATTATTTTGGAGTCCATATAGGTAAATTAGCACACAATTTCTTGATTTGGATTGTATTGTCGTAATAAAATCATGCAAAGTATTCAAATACGATAAAGAATATGCATGGGCCGCACATTTTAGGTGCAGATCTTCGAAAATGAGTTTAAATTACATTGTATACGATATAATCTGTAAAATAAAATACGCCTTCTGGTTGTCTGGGGTATATCGGTCGTTTCACCTATTACGTCTCACGTCTCACGCCTTCACGTTCATGTCTCATTTACTTAGATATATCTCACGTAGCATGGATAAACATTTTAAATTATTTAAAAAAAATACAGAAAATAAATTTTGTCACTCGTAACACTTTCATAGAACTTCCATATTTTAATAAACGGTGAAAGAGAAACTTATAGGAAATTTCTATAACTTGCGTAGGTCGAAATCTCTTTTGGTATCGAAGAAGGCCAGCCCTTGACTTAAAACCTTTAGTTTTGAATAAGTCATATTAAACATGTTTGCCAGAAACAATTCTAAATATTTTTTTACATTTGTATGTTCAAAACAGAGTCAATATTTGATTGATTAATTTGAATTTTCATTATCAAAAGCAATCAGCTGTTTTCTCGGTTTCTATGCTTTTGCACTATCGATAAACCCATCAATTTTATGATCGAAATTCAACTATTCAAATCAGACCATCAATAATCCACGCTGCTATTCTCACACTTCGCTTGACCTCTCTGGACCAGGAATTTAGAAAAGCACCACCCAGCTAGCAGCTCGTAAACCGGGGCCCGGCTAAAGGTGAAGAATTATTGATATTTGCAGTTTGCTGAATACGTTTATTCACGAAAGCATCCAAATTAGCCCCGTTATAATGTCACGGTGAAGCGCACACGCCAGCCTGCTAGCTATTCGGAAGTTCATTCCCGAAAAGCTGATCGTGATCTCATCTCATCTCATCGACGACGACACTTTCCTGCTCTCTAGAGTACATTGGCGAGTTTCGGTCTTCGGTTTCGAATTTTGCAGATCAAATATTAACCACAAACACGTTGAAGAGCCAAATATTCGCCCGGCTCATTTCCATACGAATTGGTCCACCTTTTCGGTGCGTTTATCGATCTTCAAGAAGCCCCACAACTCCGGCATCAGGTTCTGGATGGCTTTTTCGAAGGATGGGAAGTTCCCCGACCGCCTGAGCATCGGTAAGGAGAAAGGAAGATTCGGCCGTTGGCCTGGGAATCGCTAGCTATCCAGCAATATTTTTGGCCAATTTTTCTTTCTATTGAAGAAACTGGACCCCCACCCAGACGACTTTGTGGTGAAATAAAGTTCAGATTTTTATTCATTATCAGGTTGTCGTTTTGGATGTCGTTCTTAAACTTGTTTCATTGAAAAAGAACTCGAAGATAATTTAGAAAAGAAATCTATAAATATTGCTAAGGTCAAACATTCGTCGACTTTTCCAAGCTGAACCAAAAAAATATTGTAGTTCAAACAGCAGAATCACATGGAATGCAGAATGTGTGGAAGGTTGACAATTGAGACATTTTACATTAACCCACTTACCTAATTGAAGTATCAACTACATTCAACACCCCCGAAAAAAAAACCGTGCGAACGAAATCGTGATCAAAATAACCTTTCGAGGCATAATAATGCTTTTGACTCATAATACTTTAATTTGAACCACCTTCCCAGCAATCCCATCTGAAAATATTCTCCCACACCTGTCTCGGCCAATAAAAACGCCACTTAATTTCCTGAAAATTTCTCCACCCGTATGGCACACGTCACGTTTCACCCAGTGCGTCCCTAAGCAAGCGCTCATCAACGATCACAAAAAAAATGTGATACCTGCTAGCTTTTAAAAACAATCATTCAAACTTCTACAACGTGCATGATGATGTGTATTGCACGCGCAATACGCCTGAAGAAAAGAATGACGAACCACGCATGGGGAGTGAACGATCGCGTCACATAATGACACGACATGACGATCAACAGGATGGCGAAACTCGTTCCGTGAGCATGGCCACGGTCACGGTGAAATGAAAGGGAAACCTTCCAACTTACTTAAGGGTTTCGCAGGGCGAGCTCCCAAAATAAACGAAAAAAAGGAATCGAAATTTTGGAGGAAACGTTTCGTCTTGGTCGATCACTTAAGGGTGGTTCATCACATACCTGTGGGAGATTTTTTCTGAATGACCCAAACACCCTAAATCAGTTTTACCTCTCCGTAGGAGATCGTTATTTCTATTCGTAATGATCCATAGGAGATTGATGATCGGGGAATTACCTGTCTATTTTGTCTATTTTCATCAGGGATTTAAAAACTTGGATAAGGGAATCATTCCCTAAGAAGAAGACTAGTTATCACGTTCGAGAAATACTCAAAGATTGGTCAAAAAGATATCGTAACAATAATAATCCACTAATAACCTATTGTACACTTTTACAAGCCCGGAAGTTAATTACACGCAAACTTTCGTGCAAATTTCAATTTCTCAAACTACCATTTATCACCTTTTATTCAACAACTTTGAGTGAACCAAAGTAGTGTGACATACGCTTATTTTCCTGAATGAAAAACATGTACAAACGATGTCTTGTGAACACCTTTTTTACAGATATACATACATATCTATATGATGACGAACGAGGAGGGCGTGCTATGAGCCGCATTATTGCAAGTGCATTCATTCACGAAATTATGTCGCCGAGAAAGCATAAGCGACTGTGTCGGTAGTTAGTGTTGTGGTCTGGTACTTTTTATGCTTCCTGGTATTCGAAGACTTATAAATATTGCATTAGTTGAGGCATGTTTTATGCTGTTACCACATGACACAATTTTTAATTTACCGATTTTTTTTTTAATTTACTAAACATGGTAAATCAAAGGATTAAAATTTTTCCCAAAACTATAGTAAAAATTTGAATTTGAAAAACTGTTTTAAAAATAACTCAAATATTTTTTCCTGAAATTCAGTAAAATTTGATCCACCATTATACATTGGTTCAGAGATGAAATTTAGCGGGAAACAAATCTTAGCGTCTACCTCTTAAGTTCGATGCATTTGATGTCTTTTACAATCTTTTACAACAAATCCTTAAAATTCCTCCGGTCATTTAGAATGATTAGGATGGTTCATAAAGTTACAGAGATATGATTTTTTTTTCTTACTGCAATAAGCTAGACCCCTACATTGTTCTACAATATTCTTGAAACTTTTTCAGAGACATCAAACATCTTTCTCTTGAATTAAAATTTTAATGGATATTTTTTTCAGGAAGGGGCTCCTACAAAAAACAGTTTTTTAATTACATATTTTCAGAGTTATATTTTAACAAATATATTTTTCTGCCAGATTTTAGATTCAGATTACATCCCAGCAAACATGAAATCGTATCAGAAATGATAACTTAAGTAGTTTACAATGGTGTTGCGAATGGGTGTTGCGCAATTCCATCTGAATAGTGAAACAATCGTACAGAATGTCATCTGAAGTCAGTTTAAATCGGATATGATAGAAAGTCTGCCATGTTTGTAAATTTTAAAACGATTTTGCTTTTGCTGTGAGAAAATCATCGTTCTCTCTGCAACCAGCAGTGCATTCAGATGGCTTAAAATCACATGAGAGTTCAGTAATATTGACCAATGAACGAACTGGAAAATATTGTCGCTGGCAACGATTTGAAGGCTATGAGATCAAAATTTTGTGCTCTCTTGCGTTCTTCCGATAGGTACGAATTAGGTATCGGAGAATGCACAATTGGTGTAGTTTTCGTCGTTTTAGAAAAAATGAAATTTGTGTATGTATATTGCCTCCACTTTGGTAGGTAAATGCTGTTTTTTCAACATTCATACGACCATTCTATAATGTATATTGAATTAATCATTGTTTGAATTTTAGTGAAAATTTTTAAAATCTGTACATAGAAAAAATAGAGTGAATTTGTGTTTGTATCCTTCAAGAACATCCAAACTCAATCAACAAGAAAAACTAATCAAACACGACGCTTCCGCAGCCACGTGTATAGAAACACTTTTGATGAATTTTAACTTTTTTCACCAGTAATTCACGAAACATTCGGTGGGTACTTTAAACTCTACTCGAGACATCACTTTTCAACGCTTTTTGGAAAATTCCATTTCTTATTTATGATGAAAAATATAAAATTTTATGAAACTTTCGCGGATGGAGAGAAAAACGTGTGCGATTGACAAAAGTCATCGCTTATTTCTCCTTTACGTCCAAATACCTCGCTTATTTCGATTTAATAGGCAAAATTACCTTTTAAGATAAGGAATTAAAAGTTCAATATCTCCAGAATGACGAAAATTGATCTGGGCGAATAAGTGAACTTTATAAAAAAAAAATTAACATAGGGTAAGTGAGCCTAATTTCGCTATATTATGTCAGAGGTTTTCAGATTTGATCTGAGTAGGCCAAATCTTTAATTCTTAAATGTTCAATTTTCTGGTACTTAAGTTCCAAATTTTCTCTGTTATGGTTTGAAATAATCGTTTTAAGTTTTAATTTATGAAAAATATCATGATTTTTAAAGTGTGTTGATGTTCCTTATTTGGCAATAATTGTTCCCAATGTTAACATATGGGTGTTCCTAATGTTAACATATGAGAAAAATGTAAATCTCAAAACTCACCTTTTCATGAATTTTATAGCTTTTTTGGAATATGAATAGAGTAATAAGGACTATTAAAACCCTACACAGTGAAAAAAGCAGTGGATGTTGAGCTTATTGAAATTCAATCTTTACTTTTTCCTTAGAAACTTCACTGTTATGGATACAAATAAGTATAGTCAAACAGAACATCATGCAACAGCATGGTTAGATGCAACATTTGTGTACCACAACACTGTCGTATCCTAAGCTAGCTCCGGGAATGATGCTTTCGGTCATTCCGTTTTAAAACAGTTTAGATCTTAATCGATTCCTCCAATTTGCCAAACAACTACACAGAAAGAAAAATGTAATCTTACATTGCACGTTTTCACATCATCGCCACAAAAATATGAAAAAGAGTATAACATTTAAAGGCTGAGATGAACTTTACATGTCACCGCATGCGAAATCCAGCGTCAACGTCTGTTTGCCAATTCTGTTTTGTTTTCGTTCCTATTGGATTCCCAACGAAGACGAACTTCATCGATTAGCCTGCAATTTCATGTAAATCTTAGCGTTCGTAACGGTCGACCGTATTTTGTTGTACCTGCTCTTGTGCTGCTCGCTTCTGTTCGAATCGAGGTGGTGCATGCTGAGTTTAAAGCAAGTAAATGAGAAATAAAACTTAATACCCTTCTAATTATTGTATTTACAACTTATTTTCCTACCAGCATGTCAATCGCCGTTGCCGTCGTCGGGGGAATAGCACCAAAAAAAACCGGTATTGGTGAAAATTTATTGAATACCAATTTTTCTTGTGTGGATCAAATAAAATGTATGTGTAAGATATTAAAATCTCTTATCGACAAATATCGATGCTTTTCTTATTGGATAAACAACCATACCAAAAAGAATGATTGCAAATGTAAGTTTACAGTAAACAAATCAGTTGAAGGCCGTATTGATACATGTAAATACCCGATTCCCTTCTACCCATGCAGTTGCATGTAATGTTACAAGGATTTTCTAACTGTGTATATTTAGCAACAATCACGAATAGACTGGCTCGAATAGTTCGATTGGGATTGGGCCTGCTAAAAAGAATAAAGCTTGCTCTTCACTCTTACACAGATTTCCATAAGAATGACAGCTAATCGGAGTGAAATTGGAGTGAACGCTATTGCTTTCTCTGTTTAACACACGAGAAATCGTATACTGGGATTGCGAGCGCGCCCATCACCCATAGCTGACGAGACGAACCCAAACGAGATGTCATTTCTCTCTTTTCCTCTCGTTGTCACATGTAGTCTGTCTCAACTACAACCAAAATTGTTTCGTTAAAAACACTGATATTATTCATTGCCTGATTCTTAGACGTAAATCGGTATAATTTTAATGGAATCAATATTTATTTTACTTGTGAATGCCATATTCTCTACAAACACTTATTCAATTTTTATTTTAATATCATGTAATGAAATTATCATTTGATGGTGATGCCATAGTTTCTCACATCGTAAGATAGTTTTTTGAAGTTTTTGATCCTCATAGGAAATTAAAAATATCGAATTTTTTACATTTTTCGATGCCGTAAAAAACTTTACACAGTATAATGGTTTCGCTTAATAATAACCTCTACAAACTTTTGATTGCTTTTATGATCTTGTATCAACACTGTTGGTGTATAAATATTTTACGGACAAACATTTAATTATTTTAAATAAATATTTTTAAATTCCGTTACCAGTCTGGGCTAAAATGCATCAACATGCAAATCAATGATTCACAGTTGAAATCTTGTTTCCATATGTTGGAATATGATTTTAAATTTTTTGTAGAATTTTTTACCCCTAAATGTATACAGTATCTTTATGTTTTCTCTTAAAAAAAATCATTGACAGAAAAAAATTAAAATTTAATTCGAACAAAATCAAAAATAACTGCAGATCGTGCTTTATGCGTAACGAAATCACTAATATATAAAAAAAACTTAAACTTTTCCAAATTTTTCATTTGATTTTTCATTAAAAAGAAATGTTGTTGCAATTAACCCCATTTTCTTAGTAGGGTAAAAATCCCATAGTTTATTTTAAATGTAAATACAACTGGTGAAACCAATTATTTTTCTGACTATGTCAATTTGATGTCCCATAACCTTTTAACTTTTGATGTACAAGCGGTATGATTATCTGTGGACATTAGCCCAGCTAACATGGAATCGTAATAGAAATGATAATCCAAATCGCATATTTAGACATTTCCAATAACCATCGTAAACAAGTTGGTATTGAGTGATTTTCTATCATTCATTTACGACAAGCTTTGCCCAAAAAAAGTTGAATCGGATAGCAGTTTAGTCAATTCGTAAATATGTCTCCAAATAGTTGAGAATACGCTAATTCGACATTTACGATTTGAGTGAACTGATTTACGATAAATGGGCGATCCTTCCTTCATTCTTCGTTTGACCGATTCGTGAACAGAATATCTTACATATAGAGCTATAGCGCAATTCATTTCTACTGATGAGTTGGCCTCGTGGTAAGATACCAGACGGACAACTCGAAGGCTGGAGTTCAACTCTCGGTCGGGGAATTTTTTTTTCGTTTTATTCAAATTACTTAAAATCGTAAATTTGCTTTTTGTGGGGAAATCGAATCGTTAAAATCTTGTCATTGTAGATATATCGCCTCCACTTTTATAGCTATATGCTATTTTGGTAAGTTTAATCCAATCTTTTCATCTGGTATATTCGTTTGATTAATTCTGTTGTTCCTGCCATAAACCCTCTTAAATGTTTGCTGGGAGGTTTTTAGAAACCATTGAATTTGAAAAGTGTTGCATTATGCCCCAGGTGACGGTATACAACGTATTTTAATTAGATTTTTTTTTTAATTTTTTCTTTCGATTCTGTTCTTGTTTAGAAGCTCTCTGTAACTTGATGGTTTCCTTTTCTGCCGCGTGGGGCTTGTTGTTTACATCTTGGCAAAAATATGTTTGCAACATTTTTAGCACTTAAATAAAAATAAATAAAATATGTTTTATTAACTCAAAAGAGTTTATTTTAACAGATCGTTGAAAATTAAGTTAAAACACAATTTGTTTTAACAACTTTACGTTAATCAAATTTATTTTAAATACATTCGTTGACTTTGATATAGTTTGGAAAACTTTGACTATGTCCATAATTAAGAACACATTGGAAATAGTGCTTTTTTAAGTTTTAACACGAAAAAACATGGTTCTGACATACTAATTACTTAAATCACGATAAAAAATAATCCGACGAAAAATTTCAAGAAAATCGGTTGACAAATTCAGCTTTTATCTTCTATTTCTAAAAGATGTTTTTTTAAGATGTATGCAAACAATTCCATTCAATTTAGACAAACTTTGAAACAATTCAGATTTTGCGAAAAATCCTGTGAGTTAGAAAACTAATTTATTTGTAAAATGGAAGTTCACATGATCATTATCATTTTTTTATAATTGTGATAAGTGAAAAATAAAGTCGAAAACAGTCAAAATCGAAAGGTATGTTAACATTAGGTATACATGCCAAATTAGGAACACCCACCCTACCTATGTACATATATTAGCGCTAAAAAGAGGCATTTTCAAATAACTGTATTTTTGTAAAGTACTGCAGCGCTCATGTAGTTACACTTCTAGAATCAGTATGAAATTGGCTTTCTGTTGAATTTGAATTTATTGCGGAAATCTTGAGTTAATATACTGAAAGTCTAGTGCAAAGTTTAATCTCAGTGCAAGAAAACCTGAGAAATTGCCTGAGAAGTTACCTTTGAAAATTCGTCAAAAAATCTGTGTTTCGTATTTTGACAATCTGAAAATTCTGAAATGTGGCAAATTACGTCCTCATTTGAAAATTTATCTGGTGTAGCTTAAGCAATTTTGACGGTTAGTTGATTGCAAAGTACGGTTTTTACATCATTTTTCTACATTTTTTGTGGTCATGATCTTAAAAAAAATCAAAAAAAAATGTATCCTTATGTGCAACGTATAGCTTCTAATTTCAGCCTTGTTGGACACTAAGTGAAATTTTGTAAAGTATTCCATAGCTCCCTTTTTTCCGAAGCATGTTTTTTCGGATTTATTTCTTATACTTTGAATAAAGGAAAACTGAAGTGTTGTAGGTGAATAATGTCTGAAAAAACATATTTCAGTTAAATTACGAGGTTTTCAAAACTATAAATTTTGTAAAAACCGGTTGAGAAACAAGAGAGATAAATTGGTTTTAGCCAGGTTTGTCGAATTGACACTCCAGGGACTGTAACGGGTAAAAATTGCACGGACGAATGAGGATTAAACAAACTTGTGATATTTTAGTAAATTGAAATCCTGTTATCAAAATAACATAATATATCAGGAAAGTTCATTATGTGACATCAAAGAAACATGTAGATAATACTTAACCTTTATGCTTTTCTAAATACCCGGTAATGGTTAACTTCGGTTCATCCGGAGGTCCAATCTTTCCCTAGTGAAACAGTCGACAGAATTGGCAAGGTTGGGAGGTTGGACGTCAGGTTGAAGCAGCTGATGGAAATCGATGCTTGATTCGAATTTTTTTTACTTTTTACTATTTCAAGAACATTTCACGTTTTTGCTCACTGCATTTTAAGTTTCAAATTATCACGTAAATGTTTCTGGGCTGCGCTGGTGCCCTTCCCTGTCCTTTGATTTCTCAGGGAATTTTTAACTGTGTATTTTTAGTTGAATTTCTTTATTGCTCGAACAGACCTAAATATTGAAAAAAAAGTGCGTGGCACTATTAAAGAGGCATAGTTGAATAATTATCGTAGTTAACATGTGTTACGAAACACTCGAACAGAACAGTTGGAAATTTCATGTGAAAAACCTACTTTTCCCAAGTTTTCATTATCTGAATGCTAACCCCAGGTAGAATCTGAAACTACTAAAGTTCTAGTGATTTAAAAAAATTAAATTTTATCTTCATTTTGAACCACCGTTTCTTTTCCTAACTTTTTATTCTAAACGTTAGGATTGCATCAATGTAGATTTTGTCCTCCTGAGGCAGCTTTTTTACGAAAAAATTGCAGTTGAAAACGATGCAAATAAACTCAACTTCTTAGTTAAGAACAGTAAGTAAACAAAAAGTTACTGTGAACATCTGTTAGTGTCCAAATCGAGTCTTAGGATAGAGTTCAAGATAATTTAACATTCTTCATTGAAAGTTTGAAAAAATAATTCACGGTATTGCTTAAATATCCAACGTCTCCATATACTCCGGTGTCCCTTGTTTCAACAAGGGGGTTTCAACTTATTTTGGGCGAAATCGAAGAGAGTCGTTGGAATTTAATGGTCGCTCAGTATGAAGTGACCACAAAAAAAAGAGGTTTGTTGATTTTACATGGTTGGACCCAAGCAACCAAAAGTCACATATTTACTTGAATGAAGTCTTTGATATTACATATTGGCTGACAAAGAGAATCAACTGCCCAATTCCCTTGAGTAAACTTTATGTACTCATTACTGAACTTGAAAGTTGCAAAAGTGATTTATATGTACGAGACTAAAGTCACTTAAAAGGCACAGAAGTGCTTAATTTGCCCAATTCCCATGAGTGAACTTAATGTACCCATTAATGAACTTGTAAGTTGCCAAAGTTATTTCATATGTACTTTGTAAGAGACTTAAGTCACAGTTCCAAGTAAGCTTCGGCCGGGTTCGGACGCGTTTTTCTATTTCTTCGTTGCTGGTGATTTAAAGTAGGTTCAACTTTCAGGGGTTTTACAATTAGATTTAGTTGGTGGCAGTGCAGTGATTGAAATAGTTTTGAAACGACATATTTGATGTGTAAAGGAAGAACAGAAAAGGCAATGCTTGAAAATTGAAACCTGAGTTATGCGGTATGATGAACGCCGTTAGGCATAAAAGCAGCTTACGAAATGCTGACCCAAGCGACGCGTTTTTATTATTTCGGTCATAGTGTAGAAATAGGTCCAATGGTAGAAATGACCATTAGACTCTAAACATCGAAGATTGTGTTAAAAAGTATTTAATCGTCATTTGAGGGTGTTTGGTGTGTATAATATTGGAACTAAAAAAGAATTATTGCCTTGTTATCTGTCACGAGATTTTGTGAGCCGTCATCATTTAGTTTTTGCATTCCTCAAGCTAGCGCATGCTGGATTTGAATTTTCCTGGCTTGCTGCGATTAGCGAAGAAATTAAAAATGAGTTCGGCTGGTGGTTTTCTATGTGCACGAGTGAGATGCAGATAGAATTTTACCCAACATATTGACAGCGGATTATGTGCTATCAAGAAAAGGAATCATTTTTCGTTGCTGCACAAAATTGAATGCGTTGGATGAAGAAGGGAACGGAATACTGAAGAAGAAATTGAGTGTTTGGATGAATTTATGATAAATGTGGGGGCGAAGAGCCAGGCCTGGTCAATTGCGTTTGTGTGTATCGGGTTTTTTAATCGGATCTAACTGCGTAACTTGACTTCCGCAATATATTGCAGCCTGTCTGGGTTATCAGGAAGCGAAGAAAGCAGAAATTAACTGTGGCAGACTTGTGCGAGCCGCGAGTGTATGTCTGTGGGTAGGGTTCATATTTGATGATTTTTTTAAAGTGTGGGAATTATACAAAACGTAAGTTATTTTAAATGGGAAAATATACAATATGGTTATGATTTAGAATAAGGTCGGTTACAGCTAAAGGTAAGCTTAGTGTGTCTTGAGGTAAGTTGGGTATAAAGGTAAGGCTATTCTGTTGTTAAACTATTTCATTCATTGATTATATTATATAAGAACGTTCAATCAGTTGCCAGCTGGGCAGGTATCTACACGCATGCGGAATACCTGTCGTAGATTCATAACACTGAGAATGTTCTGAATTTTATACGGTTGTGAAACTGTTTGCTCGTTCTACAAATAAGACATACACATACACGAAATACATTCATTACATAACAGTTCACACGAAGCCATGGTGTCGGGTATGTGGTAATTTGCATTGAAGATTGGTCGAACTTTTAATCTAAAGAATGCAAATTGGCGCATACGTTGGCGAAACTGCGGTGAATCCGTGCACCCATGGTGGATTATCTACATACATACATACATACTGTGTAAGAGACTTAAGTCACATAAAGGGCACGAAAGTGCTCAAAACGGGATTTACTAAGTCACAAAAAGTGCATTGAGGTATGTTATGTATGTATGTTGGTAATCCACCATGGGTGCACGGATTCACCGCAGTTTCTGCCAAAGTATGGGTTCACATACATTCCTTAGATTATTAGGTTCGACAAATCTACAATGCAGCGCGCCACCATACCTGGACCCCATGGCTTCGTATGAACTGTTATGTGGTGAATGTATTGCGTGCGTTGTTGTAGGTATATTTTGGAAGAACGAATCAATCAGGTGGGCTAGTTTACTTACAGGTATTCCGGCATCCGTGTATATACCTGGCCAGCTGGCAACTGATTGAACATTCCAATTATATAGTCAGTTATATAATGAAACACATCTTACCTGTCGGCTCGCTTATGGGATTCGAACCCATAAGTTTTTCTTGTCGATACCGGGAATCGAACCCAGTACGCCTGGAGTACCAATACCAGACTCGCGCCAGCCTATCCACTAGACCACATCGGCGCTTAATTGTAAGTCACAAAAAGTTGCTTTGAGGTGCTTCCAAAACCACATCTCAAATTCGAGTTTTAGTTTCAGTTAGAACAACATCTAGGCATGGTCTATGGTAGCGTGTTCGATTCTCACCACGAAGGAAGGTCGGGGTTCGATCCCCAAGCCGGGCAAGTTTTTCTTTTCAATAAGTAATTTGTTACTTGAGTGACCATTCTGATGCGATATATGTAGGAAATGTAGGAAAGAAGCGAATGAGCAATTTGTCGAGTTTGGAATCCAGCGTGTGGCATCATGGCAACACCATGTACTGTACATAGTAAATAATGAAGAGAAGGTGATATGAACCGATGAGATAGAGAGAGAACATTTTGCTCATTTAACAATTTTTTGAAGCTGAATAAAAAGGCCGCTGGAAGCTGAACAGAAGGTCATTCGGACTTATTTCGGAACTTGAAGAAACGGGAACAATAATAATAATTATTTATTAAATGTTCAAATTTATAAATTTTATGAAAGCTCTAGATCTTTCTCCCCACAATAAAAACAAACTTAAACTTGAAAAAGTATCAAACTGACTCCTTACACCAGAAGAATTTCCAATTGGTCATATGAGGCCATCAGACCCAAAAAAGAGTGACAAAAGGGTCGATTTTGAATCAACGATGCCAAACGATTCTTCATATTTCCAACTATATTTTCATGACTTTTTCTGATTTATAGACTTTTGTTCGCATACTTTTTCGTTCAAAAGGAAAATAGAAATTTTCGAAAAATATATAGAAAATGGCCTGGCCAAACACAACAACTTAAAGCTTTTAAGCGTGTTTTTTTTTTTAAATAAGCTTTTACGCAGTTATACCCTTACAACTTTACAAGAGCCTCATGTATCTTTTTTAATCCAAAGTATCGCCTTTAAAATTTAAAATTCTATTTCAATATAGTTGATTTTCATACACAGAAAAAACTCCGAGATAGGAAAAAACTTGCACTAAATAAAAGGCAAGATCATACCCATTTCAAATGGGGTATTTTGAAAAGCTCTTTTGCTCCTGGACCTGATGGAATTCCGGCTGTTATTTACAGTCGATGCATCGAAGCTCTCTCGTTGCCGCTAGCCCAAATCTATAACCGATCATTTCAACAACGTAAATTCCCGGATTATTGGAAAAATTCCTTCATGTTTCCTGTCTTAAAAATGGCGAACGACGAAATGCGCTCCCTCACATTATATTGCCGCTGAACAGCATGGGTTTATGCCTGGCAGATCGGTGAGTACCAATCTTTTAGAGTACACTTCGTTTTGTCTGAACCAAATGGAAAGAAAAAAACAGGTCGATGCTATATACACCGATATCAAAGCGGCATTCGATACGATTGATCACGGAATCTTACTCGCTAAGCTAGCTAAGCTCGGTATTCATGACAACATGATCTCTTGGTTGAAATCATTCCTCACTGAGCGGTGTATTAGGATTAAATTTGGTGATAGCATATCATTTCCATTTACTAACCGATCTGGCGTGCCGCAAGGGAGCAATTTGGGACCTTTACTGTTTGTTCTGTTTTTCAACGACTTGATCCTTAGCTTGGAAATTGGAACCAAAATAGGATATGCTGATGATCTGAAACTATTCGTTCCAGTTGAATCCACTGTCGATTGTGCACACCTTCAATCTTTACTAGATCACTTTGGTGAATGGTGTAGACTTAATAAGCTATCAGTCAGCGTCTCCAAGTGCTCCGTTATAACATTCCATAGAAAGAAAACGCCAATTTTATATGATTATAACATCGATAACCAGCGCCTTGACAGGGTATTTGAAGTTGACGACCTTGGAGTTATTCTCGATGCTCAGCTTACGTTCGATAGTCAACGAACTTCAGTTATAAGAAAGGCGAATCGTCAGCTTGGCTTCATCTCCAAAGTAGCACGAGAGTTCAGAGACCCATTGTGCTTGAAGTCACTCTACTGCGCACTTGTCCGGTCAGTTACAGAACATGCTGCAATTGTTTGGGCTCCCTATCAGTTATGTTGAATTTTGCGAATCGAGCGTGTACAAAAGCGTTTTGTTAGATTCGCTCTACGACATCTACCCTGGCGTAATCCTGAAATCCCTCCCGCATATTCCGACCGGTGCCAGCTTCTGGGATTAGAAACATTGGAACGCCGCCGAAAAACTCAACAGGCATCATTCATCGCAAAAATACTGAATGGAGAAATTCAGTCGCCAAACCTGCTAGGAATGATTAACTTTAATGCTCCTTCGAGGACTTTACGTCATCACTCTTTGCTATCGAATCGAACCCACCGAACATCTTACGGACATAATGAACCAGTGAGTGCAATGATGCGTACGTTCCAGATTGCTGAGCATCTACATCAATTGGGGGAGCCATCTAGCCGATTCATCAACCGAGTACGCCAGTCTTCATTGTTTCGTGTTATCTAATTGTTTTGTATAGATCCTTAGTATAGATAATTCATTAAAACAAAATATTCGATGAATAAACCTTAATAATAATAATAATTATAATAATAAATAAAAGAAAAAGAAAAATACTAAAAGAATGAAAATGGTGGGTCATGCAGAGGTCAGTTATTATGCGGTTAATATTTTCACGAAGATGTATCATTTAATATCAATTACAGACATGTCAAGTTCTAAAAAATATAGTAAACTGCCCGAACATTGCACCAGCTGCCAACTCGGTCACCGGACCAATAAAAAGGATTGTCTATGAGGCCAACTGTCGGTCATTCTACCACGCATAGGTCCTGAAAACCAGAACCAATCGCTGTCATCCGTGAAAGACGCGTTGGACCTATGCATGCATGTAATACCACGAATACCATTCACACCACGTCGTCGTTGTCTTGTAACTGCACGCTCGCCGTTCCTCGACAAAAAGTGACATTTCAATGCAAAAGCCTACTACCTATATACCATACTATGGGTACTATCAACTCAACACCAATTACTTACCCCGGGGAGCGAATTAAGCGATTTTGCTACTCCTTTTTTCTGTGTTTTTATTTGACAGAGCTACAGCCACGGGCACCACCTTCTCGCGTGTCTCTTTTCTGTTGAATTGTTTTTTTTTTTTGTTTTCTTCGGCACTTATTATTTTGTCTCCTGTGGTTTAATTTCGCCGTTTCCTGTGGTTCACTTTTTTATTATTTTATTGGCTCACTTTTGTTTGGGAAACCTTAATTTTATTACCTTCTTTATTTCTCACTCGGATTGATTCACATATGAATACACTGATGTACAAACTGCTTATTGGAAAACGAAATTTATGAATGTAAACATAGTGGACGATAGCCTTGAATTGTGGTTATTGCTAAGCAGCAATGAAACAACACTTCACTGCATGTTGGATTCCTTTTTTCCGGTTAATATTCGATAAACTGTCTGTCTAGAAGCAACCACTAAATTTGTGACACTCACGAAAAATACGGTTCCACAATGTGTAACCACTTGCTTTCCACGAAAATACTTACCTACTGTTATAAAACTATGGTTTTTGCTCTCCAGACGCTACACAAGAAGCTCCCTACGAATAGTGCTGTAAAGTAAAACGGGATATTCAAAATTTCATCGCCTTAACACGCGATAATGACCACGTGATGTCTTGCAGAGGGCTAACAGCAGAGAAGAAGTTTTATACATAAGTATGTAGGAACGATTTGTCGCATTCAACACCTCATCAATCGCACAAATTCGAAAGACCCATTGGTACGCAGAGCACGTGGCTTGGCTATGGGTCCGAACTTGGTTGGCGCATCGTGCATTCACTTTCATCCATGCACCTTTCCCGGTGATTCGGGAGCAAGTGCCTGTTCACTAGGCCGGCTTTTATTTTCAATTCCAAATTCTAAAATCGTTATAGACTTCTTCAGTAAAATAGGGTTTTATGTTACAGTAGACTGAGTCGATTTGGGGTTATTTTCGAATTTTCCAAACCCTGGGGTCTTAAAAGCTTTGTTTTGGTCCAAAACTCATCCATGATTTTTTGCAGAATTTTTAAGTAACGTTTACATGAGTCAATTTGAACTTTTAGGTTTGTATGGGAAAATTGAATATTTTGTACTGAAAAATCAATATCATACTTGTTTTATCTGTGGAACCGAGCCTGCTCATGGGTTTTGTGCCAATTTGAAAATTCTTTAAAGAAAATTTTCCGCTGAACAACTTTGTCGAATATCATAACTTCGTATCTTTTAAGACAAAAAAGTTATTAGCTGTTTAACAGGTGGGGATTTTTTTTATTATCTGACAATTTGCGCCGGGGGTCTTCAGATTTTCCCCAAAATTGAAAATTTGGTTCATTTTTGCGACTTAAAAACACATGTATTTTTTCAGGTTTCTAACATTTTTATTTTTTGAGTTAGCTTCGGTTAGATTTTTTGTAAATAAAAAATAACCATTTTTCAAAGTTACATAACTCTGTTGTTTCTCAACGGAAATTATAAAATAGCACATCAAAATGCATTGAAATTTTATCAGCTTTCCACATAGAATAGTTGAAAAAAATTAAATAATGACCATGAACACGAAAAGTGGTAAATGAACTTTAAAAGGTGTCTAAAAGTACCGTCTGCACCACCGAATATTTTGCAAAAATTACCTTTGTATAGCTCGATTCATGATGCAACTTTCATCTGAAGACACCAAAGTGGGCCATTAACACCTTGAAGAGTTATGAAAGATATAATGACAATAAATCTCTTTTTTTTGAATCGAAAATAAACAATGGTGGAACAACTGCACTCACATATGGAGATAGCAAGCACTTCTAACAACATGGAAACAAAAGAACTTACCAAAGCAGGTAAAAAAACACTACTTTTTCGTGCTTTGTAGAGTGTTTGCAGCAAAACTGACTTTAAATTTTAACCAAAATTCTGAGTATCGTATTGTTTAAGTGATATAACTAATAATGGGAATGTTGCTTTTGCAACCTGGTCATATACTATATAACTTATTAATTTTTCGATCAAAGATCATTGTGAAGCATAATCAATGCCAATAGTAGAAGGTTCAGTCCCTGTGTTTGGGATCACAAAATGTGACTAAAAAAAGAAAATATAGACGTGCTTTACATAGTTTTTATATCGGGAGCTAAGCACTGGACACCAAAATCCTTTCCCATTGATCAAAAAAGTATGAGAAAGTGGCACAAATGTTGTAGAAATAATCAAAGAGCTCAGTATTGCCAGCCCAGGCTGTAAAATGATGAAACTATGACACTTTTACCGTATTTGTTTTCTACACACTTAATCTTTTCTCCTGTGGTCGGGAAAATTTTGCCCTGTATTTTCAACAGCTGAAATTACAGGACGATTTCAGGACACAAAAACAGCTCAGGAAAACAACTGTCAAATGCACCTGTAGGTGCGAAACAGTATTATCCTGTAATTTGCAGGGAGTTTAGCAAAACTCCTGTAAGTTCGAAAGGATTTTCCCCTGTGATTTTAAATGAATTCTGCTATCCTCTCCCCTTTCTCTTTTAATTTTTAAATTCAACCAAATCGCTGTTAAATAAAAGAAACGTTCATAGCGTTCAGAACAACATGAATTTATTTTCATTAGATAAATAAAAAAAGCACTTTTTCTCGCAAAGTAAACACATTTTCACCATCACAATTTACACCACACATTCGAAACAGGTGATCTGTTAATAAAAAAAAAACAAATTAAATTATTTTCAATGAAGCACTGGATGGCAGTGAAACTTACCGATGCTTTATGCGAATTATACGCGGTTAAAATTTTCTGCAGTGGCGGAAAAGAGAAAGGAGATTTGACAACCAATATGTTTAACGTGATTCAGGAAAACACTGTCCTGAATTAATGGCGTTTGTTGGAGTTCCTGTGGGCACGTAGAAGTTTCATCAAAAATCACAGGAACAATGATGTGTCGCGTGAATCGGGTGGATGTTCATTCGAATTTCGGGAAAATTAAACCATTCCCCTGTGATTCGAAGAATCAATATCCCGAGGGGAATATTTGCAAACTTAGTGTGTACATTCGCCCAGTTTTGAGGTTTTTATACTAGAACGAACATAATTCGTCGTCAGTGTTTTGCTACCTTTATCGCTCACACACGAATCTTCATTGTTCCACCGTCCATTTTAAATCAAATTTGGGGAATTACGGATGCAAAACTTAGCGCATAAACTTCTTAAAATGACAGTAAAATGTGCATAACTTGTTGTGACCTGGTGCAAAACTGGGTATACACGAATACGTTATTAGATTTTTGGATATAACATGAAGTCAGTTAAGCTGCAACATTCTACCGCCCCTTCTTTCATAACAGTCCCACATACAAAAATAAGCAAGCGAGACAATCAGCTTTTTCTGTTTTGGAATATATTTTTAAATTGTGACCACCACTTTCAGCATAAACGAAAATCGTTTCTAGGTTGTCATAATAAATCGTTAGGCCTGAAATTTTCGAAATTGGGTAATTGGTAAGGTCGAGAGCACCATTTTTAATCATTATGGGACTGTTAATCGACCATATTTGAAACCTTTTTCGAATCTACTAGCATAACAGTCCCATACAAAATATATTTTTCTCACCAAGCTACTTTCTAAGACTTAAATTTGATCATTTTTGAACTTCTAAATGCAATTGTCAGAAAAAAAACATACTTTTTCAAAAAAATATCACGAATTCCACATTGTAAGTTGAATCTTTTTACGATTTTTGATTGCATCCGATAGTTTTTCGCTCATGAAGTCATTCCTAAGAAAGTCAGACTTGCCTTCGAAAACTAGTGTGCATCATTCGACATCAAGTGAGTTAAAAAAAATGTTTAAATGATTCAAAGCAATAAACCAAAGACTATTTCGCTGAAAGAAACATTGAAAAGTAACCAAATCCGTGGTATTTCACATATGGGACTGTTATTCAGGTATATTTCATATAGGACAGCCACGAATTGATATTTTTTTTTCGAAATTTCTAGAACAAAACCTCTTTTTTTAGTCTTTTATGTTGAAGCCTTATGTTGACCTAAAATGACGAAAACCCATATGGGACTGTTATGCGAGTAAGGGCAGTCTGAAAAGGACGAAAAAACAGTGTGCTTTGCCTGCTTTGGTAAGTTCTTTTGTTTCCATGTTGTTAGAAGTGCTTGCTATCTCCATATGTGAGTGCAGTTGTTCCACCATTGTTTATTTTCGATGCAAAAAAAGAGATTTATTGTCATTATATCTTTCATAACTCTTCAAGGTGTTAATGGCCCACTTTGGTGTCTTCAGATGAAAGTTGCATCATGAATCGAGCTATACAATGGCATTTTTTGCAAAATATTCGGTGGTGCAGACGGTACTTTTAGAAGCCATTTAAAGTTTATTTACAACTTTTCATGTTGAAGGTCATTATTTAATTTTTTTCAACTATTCTATTTGGAAAGCTGATAAAATTTCAATGCATTTTGATGTGCTATTTTATAATTTCCGTTGAGAAACAACAGAGTTATGTAGCTTTGGAAAATGGTTATTTTTTATTTACAAAAAATCTAACCGAAGCTAACTCAAAAAATAAAAATGTTAGAAACCTGAAAAATACATGTGTTTTTAAGTCGCAAAAATGAACCAAATTTTCAATTTTGGAGAAAATCTGAAGACCCCCGGCGCAAACCCGTCAGATAATAATAAAAAATCCCCAGGTGTATGTCTTTTGGCATTGATAAACAATAAATTCCATTGACATCACTGCTTGTACCCCGCGAAGTATTGCATGAAAAGTGGTCATGCAGTAGCTCGCTAGGCACCGAACAGTGGTGTCAATTGAATTGATTGTTTATCACAGCTAATAACTTTTTTGCCTAAAAAGATACGACGTTATGATATTCGACAAAGTTGTTCAGCGGAAAATTTCCTTTAAAGAATTTATAAATTGGTACAAAACCCATGAGCAGGCTCGGTTCCACAGATGAAACAAATATGATATTGATTTTTCAGTACAAAATATTCAATTTTCCCATACAAACCTAAAAGTTCAAATTTACTCATGTAAACGGTACTTAAAAATTCTGCAAAAAATCATGGATGAGTTTTGGACCAAAATGAAGCTTTTAAGACCCCACGGTTTGAGAAATTCAAAAATAACCCCAAATTGACTCATTCTAATGTTACAGCCGTAGAAAAAGTTTAAACAAAAATTTGTCATAGGGTCCAAAGTGTCGTATCCTGAGTCACTTTTCACTTTTCGTGACAAATTTCCTCGCGTTTGGGAACGTTTATTTCGACGCGACTTTCTTCGGCAACAATCACAGATAGAATGTTTTACTCATGTTTGCTGCTCTCTCATCCATCCTATCAATTTATTCCTCTCTCTTTTACGCATCAGCAATTCTATATTCTGGAAAATACCATATCTCATTCAAATGGTTACCTAAACGTTTGCGCTAAAACACTGAATGAAATTCACTTCTAATTATTAAATCCTTCATCAGTAAAGCTACATTTAATTGAGTAATTTATTAGTAATCTTTACCTTATTCACTACATTACTCTCCTTCTCTACTCTGAGCTAATGTACTAATTCGCTTGTCTCAAATAATGAATTCATCCGGTAGTGTTAAAAAAATAAATACTTTCAAAATTTCAATCAAATAATGTTAAAAATATGAATACTTAAAAAATATAAGCACTCCATTAAACTCAAAAACTCAATTAGAAGCTGTTTTTTTTTCAGAGATATTTCTAAGATTATCGGTATCATTGGGTTTTAATTTTGTATTATGTCTTATTCGATATTGTAAATGCTCAATTTAATCATGTTCAGAAATTTTCTTCAATCATATTAACTAGAAATTACAATTCACTTATTTTGCAGAAAGCTTACAAATTGATATAATCAGAAATAGTGATTAAAGTTTAAAAAACTATTCTTCGTTTAACAATTTTATTTAAGAAAAAAATTAAATCCGTTAAATAAATTGACTTGCTAGATAAATCATTAACCGAAAAACTACTCCACCATGTAAGTTTACTATAATTTTATGTTACATCCAAATAAAATATATTCTTTCGCATTTCTTCTACCTAATTCCTCGCACCTCACACTTTCGTTTACTCGCTAACCAACCGTGAAATCTCTCTCTATCTCTATCTCTATCTCTATCTGTTTCATATATTTTCTGCATTTTCACACATAACATTCCCATTCGGGGACGGAGGGGGAAGCTATTTTCCCTCTTGCTCATTGTAACACAATGAGTCGCCAGATTGCCACGTTGGGTCATATTGGGATAAGCGCGCAAGAAATAAAATTAAATTCTCCTGAATCATATTTTTTTCTTTTCTCTCCCTTAGATCCTCAGACGTTGAGATACATCTAAGAATCTTAGCTTCAAACCAAGACCCTGGTCATGAGGCAAGAAACAATGAAAAGATACACTATTTAGTGTCAATAAATCAAAAAATTGTACACATTTCTCTCACTCTGTCACATATTCATACCAGGAAATTATTTTGTCCAGACACAACGGTTATTTAGACCTTTTTTTTTGCTCTAATATGGAGTATGCTTCTGTGCTAAAATCATCGTTCTAGTCATTCTCTACCTAACAATCGTTCATTAAAATTCATTTTATTATTATTATTTTTTTTTTTAATCATGGCTCAGAGATCTCTCGCTCTGTTAATTTCGGATTCTCAATTCTAATCAACAGAACACAGATTTTCTCTTTACTCCGAACTCGATCTAAAATTTTTTCTCATTTCAAGGTACTGTTTTATCGTTTTAGGTTGAAAATTACTTCAGGTGATAAACCGAAGCATGTTTTATAACTTTCGCAACATTTTTTTTTTCTCAGGCTTCAAACCGAGACTTTTAACCTTTAAGATAAAGAATAAACAAATATATAGCTCAGCCATTCAACGCATCATTTCACATAGCAGAGTCTCTCGCTCTAACTTTTTTCCATTCAATTATTTTTATTTCAGAGATCTCTCGCTCTGATTCAGAGTACTCTCGCTCTTTTTTATTTTTCTTCATTTACTTCAGCTGGCTTCTTTTCTCAGGCTTCAAACCGAGAATTTCCATCCAGTTTTTTTCAGGTTCAGAGATCTCTCGCTCTGTTTTTCATACATGACATTACTTTTTTTGTACCGCGTGGCTTCACTAAATATTTG
Organism: Uranotaenia lowii; assembly: GCF_029784155.1. Classification (NCBI taxonomy): domain Eukaryota; kingdom Metazoa; phylum Arthropoda; class Insecta; order Diptera; family Culicidae; genus Uranotaenia; species Uranotaenia lowii. The sequence goes on along the minus strand of NC_073691.1, from coordinate 33,686,834 downwards.
TTTTTCTTCATCCTAGGAAAATTTGAATAGCGAATTCCACTCCCGTTTCACAATTACACTTTAACCGAGCAGTTATGGAAGCTGCTACGCCATTGTCGTATCCTGAGTCACTTTTCACTTTTCGTGACAAATTTCCTCGCGTTTGGGAACGTTTATTTCGACGCGACTTTCTTCGGCAACAATCACAGATAGAATGTTTTACTCATGTTTGCTGCTCTCTCATCCATCCTATCAATTTATTCCTCTCTCTTTTACGCATCAGCAATTCTATATTCTGGAAAATACCATATCTCATTCAAATGGTTACCTAAACGTTTGCGCTAAAACACTGAATGAAATTCACTTCTAATTATTAAATCCTTCATCAGTAAAGCTACATTTAATTGAGTAATTTATTAGTAATCTTTACCTTATTCACTACACAAAGGAAATTTGAGTCCATTTGATGCATTATTAATACAAAATCGAGTGTCAGTGTCCACCATAGGAAAGTTCCTGGCTAGACCTACCAACTGATTACGATTCAGTAAAAGCGAAAATATCACATCAGCAATGTTCTTGAAGTAATTGTTTCAACTTATTCTATTTTTTAATACCATTCAAACTTTTTTCAGCCACATCTAGGCAAACGGGTTTCACCGACCTTTATAAAATTCTGAACTGAATATCCTGACAACCCGATTGAAAATCAAAATTGATTCTAAATCAAACCAGAATATAGCGAAAAAATACTCTAATATTGAATCAAAGCAATCGAAAGATTCCTTTTAATTCAACCACGGTAAATGAAATGTTCAGATACCTGTATTTCGATAGCAGCTGACCATCTTCTTCAGGGAACGTTTCCCATGCCAAATTCAGTTCCATACACAGCAAAAATTATTTCCTGTAAAATTACGCAAATGTCCTGTAACAAAAAGGAGCAGGACATTAACCGTAAGTTTACAGGTCGAGAAATAAATTACGTGACACTTTATTTTGAGTGTACAACTTTTTTACAGGACATTTGCTGTAATAATAAATGAATCTTAGTTAACTTTTAAGGAAAACAATTTAAAATTACAGGTTTTGTTATTTACAGGTTGATTTATTTTAAAGGTTGCAGTTTTAGTGACACGTTAGTCAACAAAATTTTCTGTGTATGCTTGATTCATTCTCCTTTGAGACAAACAAAATGTATGAAGGCCTCCTTTTCTTTCGTTTCCTTCCAGTTATGCACAAAATTGTTAAGAAGCTTCTCTCTTTTTTCCCATCTCCTCTCTGGAAGGAAGGCGGGGTGCCAAATATTTATTCAAGCTTTTCTTGTACCCTAGTACCCTCCCCACCACCATGGTTGGCCCGCACTTCTCAAATCCGACAGTGCGCTGTGTAAATCGTACTATTATCTTCAACGATTTGTAGAGCACCACACTTCCTTCCGAAATGCTCTATACCAGGGGTGAGCAACCTTTTCAACCAACGGGCCAGTTTAAATTTGAAATCTTGTCGGCGGGCCGCACTTAATGTTATTTTTTTATAATTAGCAGAGCTTCACGTCAATTTTATAACAACGATTTTTTGCGAAAATAAATCTTAAAAAGAGAAATTACGTGTTTAAAAAAAGTTATTCAAAACGACTTTTTAAATACCCGATATTGAAAAGGTAAATTTTCAATAAAATTTCTGAATAAGCATTACAGATAATCGTCAAAGACCCTTTGTTTTATAAAAAATATCCGCTGAGCATGTTTTTTCACATATAACTTTATTTTTGCTTGAAACAAAAATAACGACTTCACTAACGCACTTCGAAATTCCTTTAATCATGAGTAGCTTGCGACACTTCAATGGATTTTGCTTATCAAAGTGTTAGGAGTTAAACTATCAAGAAAAATGTATTTTAAATTTAAAAAATACTCCAATATTACGTTACACAAATAATCAATATTGCATTTATACCTTTGAACAGAAAATAATAAATGCTTAAAATGCCAAAAAAAAAGTTAACAACCTGATGATTGTGGGGCATACGCAGATAAGTTCCGGGAATATCCGGGCTATTCATTTCTAAATTGACGACCAAAAATACGGGCAATATCTGAGCAAATTTTGCCAAAACCCAAAAATTACTCAACAAAAATCCAGATAAAAGAAATTGAATTTTTTTTTCATCAAAACTCATAAACGGATTTTAAATCATATTTTAAGCTTCGAAAAAACTTTCCATGATTATTCTTGCAAAATCTGCTTTTGGGGGCTAAATAATAAAATAATAATTTTAACAACACAATTTATATTTTTTTTATTTGCAAAATAAAGTGAAAAAATCCGGGAAAAATACTTGAAAAATATTGTATCAAATATCCGGGCAAACCCGGAAAAAACCGGGCAATCTGGCAACCTTAAGATAAGTTCATAATTCATAAAGTCATATAAATTTTCCTAACAATGCATTGTTGAGAAAAGTTAATGCATTTAAATTTGAAAAAAGCTTCGCGGGCCGCACAAAAGGGTCTCGCGGGCCACATGCGGCCCGCGGGCCGCGCGTTGCTCACTCCTGCTCTATACTCGTATCCGAGTACAGCCGAAGCAAAGTGCCGAGCAAAACCGGTGCCCCAATAGCAGCACTACTGTGTGAGAAGGAGAAATCCCGAAACACACAACTGGAGTGCATTTTTTCCTCCTCTTTCTACCACAGTAGGCAAACAAACAGCACGAAACGATATTGCTTCTTCTTCTTTCTTTTCTTGTTGGGCAAGAACAAAACCTACTGAGTTGCTTTAGCGCTGCTCCCCTACATTTAATGTGATGATTTTTTTTCTCTTGCTCTCACCATGGCGAAGCCTTTTCTGCTCTTTGATTGAGTGTGCGCCCGGCGTCTCAACAGAGCAGAACAAATGTTTCAGAACTAAAAGTTCAATGAGTTGCATTTTTCAAGCCGCTCGGGAAGAAATGGACAACCATGCTCCCCACTGAAAGAAGAGAAGGGTCTCAAATAATCAGAATTCATTAATCGTACCCGAACACCGTACTATACCAGATTTGGTACCATTTGCTTGATCGGTTCTCGAGTTATGCAAACATTTGTCTTTTGATTGTAAGACACCCTCCCCTTCTTGTGATGGGAAGGGGTCTTAAACCATATTAAAAACCTACAGACAGACAAAAAGAAATTCATTCTTATATATCTACATATATATATAGAAAATCCAAATCCAAAAAATAAGAGCTTGGAATCCAAAAAATAAGAGCTGGTAGAAAAAAAAAACAATCGCATACTTGAATTCAGCGTCCCCAAATTAATCAAAAATAAGCTCTCAAACTTTTGGATTTCTGAGCATAAATTGAAATTTTTTTTTTAAGAAATGCAGTAAATTCCACTAAAATATTAATTGTGAAGATTATGCTCAGTGTTTACCGACCTGAAAAACTACTCCTTGATTTTTTTCAGTGTAAGTTGAAAAACAGGTTCGATTCTTTCATTTGTTGTCGATAAAACTATTTGACCAACAGATTAAATTTTTTCGAAGTTCACAAATTGCTCTAACTGTTTACATGGATCATTTGAAGATTTTTTGTCGGTAAATTGTGGGAAGATTCAAAGCATTGATAGAAAAAGAAAAAAAGTAATTCACCATCTGAAACTTCTTGTTTTTTTTTAACATAGAAGTAGGGGAAAGGTTTCCTAAAGGGGTCTATCAGGTTTAATGCGCCTATGGCCGTTCGACGAACTGGATGATAAGATTACATATCCAATCAATGCATTTTGAGGGTGATATGCATAGAACATAAGGCAAAACAGAATTTTTTGAATTAATCAGCTTAAAAAAAATTAAAAATGCATACAAGGTTTTGATACCTTTTGATGTAATATTTTGACTTTTAAAAATTATACGTAAAGGAGCTCAAAACTAAAAGTTGGGTAGTTTTTGTTTTTTTTATTCAAATTAACCTTTAAAGTAAAACAAATTTACGCTTTGAGGATGTTTTCATAATACAGACTCCATTCGTTTTTGGCAACATGCCCGAACATTTTGTGTTGCCAAAATCGAATGTTGCCAAAATCGAACGGTTTTTTCTGATTTTTTTTCTCCTATTTTCACAAAATTACTATTTTTAATATCGTTAAAGTTATTTTAAGTCAATTTCTAACCATTTTTATAATTTTTATAGTTTTTTTTTCATGTTTTTGATGCATTTTGCACGATTTTTGTTTTGTTTATAATCATTCCTTTTTTTGTCATTTTTGCTATTTTTTTCATTCTTCATCATTTTTAAGTTGATTTCATCATTGTTATTCTTTTGTTTGTATTTGTTTTTAATTTTTTTAAATTTTTCATCTTTTTGCAATTTTTTAGTACTTTATAATTTTTTTAAAAAACTTTTATTTTTGTTGTTGTATTCTATCACCATTTCTGAACGTAAAATCATATTTTTGGTGTTTGTCTAAATTATATAGGTCCTGTAATAGAGGAAACTAAAAGGTAATGTAGCTTCTAAAAACCGTTAGATTTTGGCACATGTGAAAAAATCGGATGTTGCCAAAATCGAATGTTGCCAAAATCGAATGTTGCCAAAAACGAACGGGGTCTGTAATTGAAAAGTGGGATAAGAGAGTGTTTCTGTATGCCCCCATCATGTTTGTAAAATGCCGCTATCCAAAAATAACAGGTTAAATAGAATAAATATCTGTTTTTTTTATTATTAAAACTTCGAATTTAAGCTCTAATTAACACCTTTAGAGAAAATTGGAGATCTTTGAACAGATTTAATAATGTTTTTCTTATGGATGAACTGCCTCCATATTACGGCAACCCTAACTTTTGTTTTGTTCATTAAAATAATAAAAGAAATTATACGGAAATATCGCAAAAAACATAGATATTTTGGCTAAAACATAAATAGGCGCATTTAGCCCGCACGATTCGACAATTTGGACAACAGTAAGAATAAAATAAATTTCTCAAAAACTGAAGGAGATTTCAACATAAAATTTACTCCAATGTGCACAACAGATGTCTGCTCATGTGTTTATAGTTTTTGTACACAAATTCGATGTAATATTAGAGTAAATTAGTATTCTGCTTAATAGGCGCATATAGCCTGCTTCTCCCCTATTGAAAACAAAAAGGTAGGAAACGTCATTTAGTCATTATCGCAATAATCTTCGCCGAAATACATGTCTTACTTATCTGAAACTTTCACAGGTTCGTAAACTGTCACATTGAACTCTTGAAAATAGACAGAATCATTTTGAACAAAAAACACCGCCCTCACGTTTCCTAATAAAATTATAACGCAAATGGAATGGAAATCGAAATTTAATTGTGCGCACGAGTGCAACGGCATAAAAGTTTAATCGCACCGAAATTTATGCAGCAAATTTTTCGGTGTTCAAACTTGCTGGAAACCAGCCTATGAGTTTGAAGCTGAACGATGACACTACCTACCTTATACTTTTATTACCATTTCCATACTATACAGTAAGCCATCGGCAGGCAGCCTACTGACTGATTACAAACCGCAAGGTGTCAATGGATTACAACTTCAAGAGCACATTGTACCGGATCGATCGTTCAATCGAAGTCAGCGTAGGCCCCAAGTCCCGGCATATTTTGAATCGCCCTCTAGACGATGCCTATAAAGAGGAAGTTGGGGCTAACTAAAAAAGTTCAAAATAATGTTTGACTATAACCATTTAATAAATTCAGAGGCCTCTTGGACCACTTCAAGTGCTCATTTTACCCCAACCGCACCTAAGTAGGGAAGAATAAGTGAAACAAGTCTACCTACTTAAAATTTCACTCTCGTGTCACCATCGTCGACCCTGGAGACGCGTGCTGCTCGGAACATCTTGGTTGGCGGGGCAAAATGCGATTTGTTTGCCTCAGCGGAACTTTAAAAAAAATTCCGATCAATTCAACTGGGCTAAACACGACTACTAGGCGGTGGGTGATTCATTGTAATTGTTTCGATTTGCCGTAACACTTCGGAGATGTAGGTGTAGAGACGAGGTAAGGGTGATGTATCATCATCCTTCGACAGGTTCGCGTCTTCGGCATAGTGATGTTTTGAAGAAAAGGTGCTTTCCAAAACAAAAACAAGCCAAACCTAAGGTAAATCCGTTTTTATTATTAAGTAGTAAATCGATCGCTATCTAAAGGGCACCATGCGTCTCCATGGGGACGCGTCGTTTTCATCAATAATTCTAATTGTAACAAAGCAACCGTCTCGTAGCAGCTTTGTGTTTGGTACGATCCTTTTTTGTTCCTTCTAACAAGCTTCTTACTACGGAGGATGGCATTACCATCTGACAAGATATAAGCAACACAAAACATTTACGATGGGTATGGTACAGAGAAGAGACAGGAGCATGTTTCGATGAATAATGACACCTATTGTCTGATTGGCACGCACTGTCTCCGTAGAAGTAAAAAGAGATCTATTTAACGATATGGTTGGAAGATTGGTGCCGGGTATCAGGTACCAGGTACCAGAAGTGTATAGTCAACAACGGATTGTATTGTAATGTTGTAATTTCGTGTGTTGAAAGAAGTTGCTACCGGTGTTGTTGGGTGAAATGGCACCCGCGGAAGGGAGAATTGTTGCGGCAATTCAATAACAATTTCCTAGCAATTGTGCAGTTTGGCGACTGCGATTGAATCAATCAGAGAAGTCAAGTAAAATACGCATAATAGATAGGCATTTTTGTTGTCGGTTAAGTCTATCATAGTACGGTTTAATAAACATATTCTCAAGACATAAAGTAAAAAAAAAGGTTATCATTCGTGTACGTGTATGTAGATAATCCACCCTGGCTGCACGGATTCACCGCATTTTCAAAATAACCGATTATTATTTGTGTCATTTAATTTTTATGAAATTAATTATCATAAAAAGGTAGAACTTTGCTAAATCGGAACATTTTTTCTTATGTGATATCAACTTCTGGCCGATTTCCTTTAACACGAATTGTGTAATTTTCAGAAAAATTTTGATCTCCAACATAAATTCGTCGAATGGCCCAAAAGTTCAATGACCCGAAATCATATGAAGCTCTGGGTAAATCGTTGAATGGAAGGTATTAAATTGATTCTAAATTTGTTTTGGTTTTTTTTTGTACAGGTCATCAATGAGACCTTTCACACCTTTGTTTTTTCATAACCGTTTTATAATTGAAACTTTGAATCTTCGTGAAGGAGCGTCTTTTCAATGCTAAAAGCTGGTAATTTTAGGATGGTTGTAGAACTTCAAACTGACTCTTATAAAACTTAAATTGTTCAGTTGCTAGAGTCAAAAACTAGCTCCATATAAACCCTTTATATGTATACCTTATGTGTTTTAAAATTAAATTACTTGTCTTTTAAGAAGTGACGGAAAAGGCTCTTAAAATTTTATTAATGGCTTTGATTGGTAAATTTTGAAGTCTCCAAAATTTTTAATTGTTCACGAAAGTTTTGAAGCACCTTTCCTGTGTTTTGTAAAAATTATTACTAAATAAGGCATTAAACTGATTTCGGTGACCAAAGCTCAGGAGAGAATTTTCGAAAGTTTCGTCGTAGCATCTGTCAACATATTTATCGTTCAAATTCAAACTCACAGTTAGAACTAAGAACTTCAACAAGCGTGATTTACGCAACTCTCTGCCTCAGCGATGCTTCATACTCTGCTCATAAATTCAATTTTCAAAATCAATTTCATATCTATATCCATCTATAAAATGAAACACGCTGGCTATATGAATAATTTATTCCCCAAACCTCGTAGACGAGCGCAGAATCCAGGCAGATTAAATAACGCGCACCGGTGGCAGAAAAAAATGAGCCGAAATAGAGAAATTATACCACTAAGCCTTAATAAATTGCAACTATAAATTCAAACTATAGCTTACGACAAAACCCGACGACAATGTGCCTTCCTCCCGTGCAGTGATGATGACTGAAGTTGGATTCTGAAGGCTTCCGCTTCCAGCTTCTCCTTGCGCTCCTGCAACCAACAAGAATATGTGCCCCTTGTTCAGATTTATAGCTAGAATCTCGAATCATGAACTTATTGGTATTTTCACAGGTTTCGTATATAAATAGGAGGGTGTCTGGTATAGGGGAAAAGTTCATATAACGCCCCATGTGGCTAATACGCGCCACCCTTATTTTGAAGAATCTGAAACATTTTAAGCCAGCAAAATATTACCAATTTGTTTCAAATGCTGTGATTGATCATGGCAAGTATGAATTTTTTCTTAAAATGGCCCTGTGTCGTGTTAATTTCACAATCTAGGTTTTTCTTCATTTCGATCTAAATTTTAAAACACTTCCAATAAGGTGTCACCAAGCAGAGAAAAACGAATAAGACAATATTTTCTGACACATCGATAGAGGAGAATCTAAACTATTATTTAATGCTAAAAAATCATACTAAACTCGCTAAGGTATGATTTTTATGGGTATGTTCTAACACGGCCCATGCGCTCTTTATAACGCGCCAATCGTAGTAGGCTGAAAATAGCATTAATTTTTCAAAAAGGCCAATTTTAATTGAAAATGAACAAAAAGTCTAAAACCATATTTTGAGCGTTAATTCAGCCCAAAAAATCTATTTTTCATTTTTTGTTAAATTTCTATAAGTCCATTTTGATTTTCTTTTCAGTCAAATTGTCTGTAAGTATTTGTGTGTTTTCGGTCTTCGGCTGCTCTCGGGTGTCTTCGGCTGCTAGGCGCATATTGAATACACAGCGGCGCGTTTTCGCAACACAGTTTTGTTCTGTGGCTTTGAATATGGTTTTTAAAAATCAAGTTTTTGAAGGAACTATAGCAATTTGAGTAATAAAAATCATAGGAACTTGTAGAAAACACTTTTCTTCAACGATTACACCCATTTTTTACACAATTTGTACGTGGAATACATAGAAAATCAGCGATTCGCTTAGGTGGCGCATAATAGGGCATGTTCCCCTAGTTATTCTCAACACCCGGCAATTTTGTGGCACCACAACAACATAAATCCCGAGCTTCTTATCCTGAACCTAGTATTTATGGCGTTTTGCTGCGACCCTAAACTGGTTCCTAGCCAAAAGGGGTGGTGCCAATGTTGATAAATTACTATCTGCGAACTATCCGCATGCGCGTGAGTTTGTTTTTCACGCATCCCGCATTGTTCCTTGTGCTACGACGGATATTGAAGCTTCTGTTTTCTAGCCTCTGACTCCGAGAAGCTGTAAAGCGGCACGCGAGTGGAACGCAAAACATCCCGAAATCGGCACACGAGTTCGACGAACTCCCACCAGCACCTAGTATCGCACGCACAGGTTGACATTTGTTGGTAGGCATTTGTCATCTAGGCGGGCTGTATCTAAATAGCACACAGCTTCCCTTTAGATATGTAGAGAAGAACATCCATTTTCGTCAAAACTTTCCACGTTATAGTTCTGCGATCTAAGCAACCGGCCAACACTCTTCTTCGCTTGTAGATCTCCATTAGACTTACAAATGAGATTCCACGCCTGCTGATGCTCCTTTTCCTATGGGTGTGTTCCCAAAGGTTTTGGTCGAGCGTGTTGAAAAAACAATCCGGAGTAAAATAGTAAGCGTGCGATCACAAATTTGTATGTGATGAATGTGATCACAAGTTAGTATGTGAAGAACACAAATTTTACTAGGTAAAGGGTGATACGGTCAAAATTTGGGCAATATCAACTCGACGTATTTCTTTCAATTTTGCATTTGAAAAACCTGAATACCCCTCATTTTGAAGGTGTGTGTGTGTAGAATGTTGCTCCTATTTTGATTTTGGAATTCACTCTTCAGTTGTCAAAATGCCGTCCAAGGAAGAAGAGCAGCGTATAAAAATTTTGCTCGCGTATCGCGAAAATCCGAGCTACTCGCACGCAAAGCTGGCAAAATCGCTAAAAGTTGCCAAATCAAGCGTTACAAATGTAATTAAAGTGTTTGGAGAACGTTTGTCGACAGCCAGGAAGTCTGGATCGGGGGGGAATCGAAAACTGGAAGCCGCTGAGACGACAAAGAGAGTTGCCGGTAGTTTCAAGCGAAACTCTAACCTCTCTCTCCGAGATGCCGCAAATAAGCTGGGTGTATTGTCTACAACCGTGCATCGAGCCAAAAAACGAGCCGGACTATCGACTTACAAGAAGGTAGTGTCTCCAAATCGCGATGATAAACAAAATACGAAGGCCAAAGCGCGATCCCGGAGGCTGTACACGAAGATGCTGACGAAGTTTGACTGCGTGATAATGGACGACGAAACCTACATCAAAGCCGACTACAAGCAGCTTCCGGGACAGGAGTTTTATACGGCAAAAGGAAGGGGAAAGGTAGCAAATATTTTCAAGCACATGAAACTATCAAAGTTCGCGAAGAAATATCTGGTTTGGCAAGCCATCTGTACCTGTGGCTTGAAAAGCAGTATATGCATAGCTTCCGGGACTGTCAACCAAGAAATTTATGTGAAAGAGTGTTTAAATAAACGTCTGCTGCCTTTCCTGAAGAAACACGGTTGTTCCGTACTGTTTTGGCCGGATTTGGCATCTTGCCATTACGGTAAAAAGGCCATGGAGTTGTACGCCGCCAACAACGTGAAGGTGGTTTCCAAGGATAAGAACCCTCCCAACACGCCAGAGCTCCGCCCAATTGAGAAATACTGGGCTATTGTCAAGCGGATCCTAAAGAAGACAAAAAAAACTGCTAAGGACGAGCAGCAGTTCAAGGCAAACTGGCTTTCTGCGGCGAAGAAGGTGGACAAGGTACAAAATCTGGTGGCAGGGGTTAAGCGTAAGGCCCGGCAATTCGGATTTGGAAAAGCGGAAGCCAAACTGAATATTTTCCCTTTAAATCTGTTATTATGCCACACTTCGACTATTGCGCTACAATTTTACTGCATGCATCTGATACACAAACAAAGCGCCTACAAAGAATTCAAAATAAGATCATGCGAGTAGTGATACGATGTAATCGATGCTTATCCGATGGTGTATCAGAATTAAATTTGGTGATAGCATATTCTTTTCTTTCATAAATCGGTCTGGGGTGCCTCAGGGAAGCAATCTTGGGCCTCTGCTGTTTGTATTGTTTTTCAACTATCTGATAATCAGTTTGGATGATGGAACTAAGATTGCATATGCTGATGATTTGAAAATATATGTCCCAATAAGATGCACCGAGGATTGTGCCCAGCTCCAATCGCTGCTCGATCGGTTTAGTGAATGGTGTAGACTGAATAAGTTATCGGTTAGTATCCCTAAATGCTATGTAATAACCTTCCATCGAAAAAAATCACCCATTCTACACGACTATAGCATCGATCATCAGCATCTTAAAAGGGTATTGGAAGTTGACGATCTAGGTGTTACCCTTGATGCACAGCTCACGTTCAACAGCCATCGAACTACCGTTATAAATAAAGTCAATCGACAACTTGGTTTCATTTCAAAAATAGCACGAGAATTTACTGATCCGCTGTGCTTGAAGTCGCTCTACTGTGCACTCGTCCGATCCATAATAGAACATGCTGCAATTGTCTGGGCCCCCTACCAGCTGTGTTGGATCTTACGAATTGAGCGCATACAGAAGCGTTTTTTAAGATTCGCCCTACGACATCTACCATGGCACCATCCTGAGGATCTTTCCGCTTATCCTAATCGCTGCCAGCTTTTGGGTATTGAAACACTGGAACGCCGACGAAGGATTCAACAAGCAACATTCGTCGCTAAAGTATTGAAGGGTGAGGTCCAGTCACCACACTTGCTGGAAATGATATGCTTTAGTGCGCCATTAAGGACCTTACGATCTCACTCGTTACTATCAAATCGAGTCCACCGAACATCCTACGGCTATATAATGAGCCATTGAGTGCGATGATGCGAGTATTCCAGGACGCTGAACATCTGCACCAGTTCAATGAACCAGCTAGTCGTTTTATTCGTCGTGTTCGCCAGTCCAGTCTATTTAATTCTATCTGATTGATGTTTGTTCTATATTCTAATTCATTTAAACAAAATGTTCGATAAATAAATATTATAATAATAATAATAATGCACACCAAGTTCATTGATGCTCGACATACTTCAATGGTTGTCAGTGAAACAGAGAATTGCGTATAACAGTTTGATTTTTATATATAAAATGAAGAACGGAATGTTACCGGCTTACTTAATGGACGGTTTGCAGTACGGCAACGATGTACATAGCTACAATACGAGAAGAGCCCATGATTTCAGATTACCGAATACGAGAAAAGAAATGACAAAACGATCAGTTTTTTACAACGGTCTAAAAATGTTTAACAGCCTGCCGCAGAATATCAAAGACAGTTCAAACATAAAAACTTTCAAGAAACTGGTAATACAACACGTTAAACAGACAATTTGAAATATTGACTAATCCTAAAAAGGATCATATGCTTGTGATGAAGATCTGACGAAATACCAGATAAAAAATTGTACGGTGATGGACATACGCGGGAATTAGACAAACAAACAAGTCGTACATAATTAGATAAAATAATGCAAACAAAATTATCCATAGGATAAACTGTCCCTCCCACTTCTAAAGAAGCGTATGGGGTGGAGGAAGGACCCAATTGGGCCTGTGGGACCATCACAAAAAAAAAATATTTTTCCTGAATTTTATACTAATTAAACTTGAAAAAGAAATTTAATTTGATTTTTTAAATAAACGATTTCACCGATTTACACGCGTTTTCGCTTGACCAAATTTTGACCGCATCACCTTTTAAGCCAGTAGTGCTTTTTCAATCATATCATCTTTGGTACATTACACTTTTCAGCGCATTTTCGGCACAAAGATGTGCTTTTGGCATTGGATTTTCGCAACCTCTTCTATGGGTATGGTAAACCACAAAAGATCTAACAACTGGTCGCAGTGGTAGGGACTCAACAAAAAAAATGGGTATGGTATTTGTCATTAATGTCATCTTTCGTAATTTTCTGTCAATTTTTATCTTTTGTCACATTTCAGACAAATTTTGCACTTTTTTTGTTAATTTTGTTTGTTATTTTTGTCATTTTGGTAATTTTTGTAATTTTACGTATTTTTTTGGATATTTTCACTATTTTTAGTTTTTTGTCATTTTGAGGTTGGTTTTTGTTGGTTTGGTAATGAATCAATATTTTTAACCTGCTGTTTGAGCCCTCTTGATTGAAAAAAATAAAATAAAATAAAATAAAATAAAATAAAATAATGATTATGATGTCTTCTGATAATATTTCAAACCAGGTTTTTCGATTTGCGCAGCCTTGCATACAAAACCAGAATATTTCGGTACCTTCTCAAATTGATTTAAATGATGAACCAATCAATTCATAAGTCATTTTCGCCCTGGACGATTCCTCAAACAATAATCGTAACTCTTACGGTTCCCCGCCATCAGACCAGCAGCTGATAAGCCAAAAACTTCATTCAAAATTCACATTAACATCAGAATCCAATTGTAGCGGACACATTGGATTTGGACGTTGGGGTTTTGGATTCGCGGAACATTATATCTACTATAAATAAACCCGTAATGACCGGCCACGAACGTATCGATATCGGGAGAAAATTTGCACACTTGTGTTTTTGTTTCGCCCACGTTCCCTCAATATTGGCAGTTCCATAAATATTGCGCTAGACGCATAGTTTGTTTTCTTTTTTTTTTTTTGGTAGTGGAATGACTCACTTCAAAAAATATATATCTTGAAAGAAATCCTGTGTTCATGATATTATAATATCAAAAAATCAGATAAAAGAAGAAAACTAGAAAAGCAAAACATTATAAACAACAGTTAGCAGCGATAACCCAAAAAAAATTTAATTTAATCAGCTTAAAGATTTTTGACGCCTTTTCTAATTATAGAACTAATTTTATGGTTAATCAAAAATGATATCAGATTTACCGTTTACGATAGCAACGACTAGTGTTAACACGCGTTCAGATTTGATGGAAAAGCGACGTTCAAAATTTGCGTATCATCAATAAATCATGATCATAAAGCATTTTTCCGAACAAACTGCCATCAATTCAAATGTGTGACTAAGGCTGATTCCGATTTCATAAACAACCTATACTTTCTAATGGCCTAAAAAAGCAATAAAAAAATCCCTATTAATATTATTGCTTCCTTCCCAATCTAACGCTGTGATTTAAATGATGTTCTAAAAGATTTACAACAATCACCCACCCATGTTTCCGTGCCGCGGAATGAAAATATATGCTCAAAAGTTGAAAATCGATGTTTGCGCGCCAAAAATGTCCATCCCGGTTCCCGATCCCGGTCGGTTCGATCTAGTAGTAGTCATTTGATGTTAACTATCGCGCTTAATATGCGCGTGATCAAATCCTCTATTGGTCGCCAAGCTCTGAACGATGGAAGAGGAAGAAGATTGGACAAATGTTCGAAAGCGATAAGTTAAAAGCTATAAAATTAGCGAAAATGCGATCTCTTTAGAAGAGCTTCAAAGGTACGACGGACATTGATACCTGAAAAATTGACATTTAAGTGTGATCAAAATTTGATGATTAAAAATAAATTAAAGTGAACAAAAAAAAACAATTTTCACTTTATTGCACCGGCCTTTAGGGATCGATAAATAATTTGGTCACAGCAAGGTTTGAATAATATATGACACAGGAGAACATCGATTTGAGTTTTGGAACAATTTCCACAAAAAAAATTTTTTGGAAGTAAGCCATGACTTTTTGCGACGCACACGTTTATCTTTTCTTCCATCGGCAATTTTGGTGAAATTTAAGTTTAACTAAGAATTTCAGAAAAACTAATAGAAAAAGTTCGAATAAGTGGCCGGTGAAAGTTGCCGAAGTGGTTCCTGGTTTATTTAAGAATACTAGAGGAGAGTCATGAGAAAATGTCGTTTTCACGGGTTTGTTTAGAAAGCTAGACGCGAAGAGCTCGGCAGTCTGCTTTGATTGCCGAAAATGATCAAAAATTTAATGTGCAAAGTTTTCGGGGTTATGGAAATTTTCCGGAGGATTTAGCCGTGATTTGGGGAGAGTAATGATGATCATATGAGGATTGATTTGTGCTGCTGTGACTATTCCGATCAATTTAAATTGTGTCCTTAGGAGAACAACAGAAGGTTTGAGTATTGGAGACACGCAAAGATAAGTATCTCTCGGAATTTTTCAATAATCAGATTACAATTTAAATTTTTTTGTACCAATGGTTAGTTTTTGGATTTTATTGGAGTGATTTGTTATTATGACTACTTTACAGGTTCTGTATTTAATGACTGTTATTAATTTAAGCTCAAATTTTCCAGAGGACCAGAAATGATGGTATACAAAAATCCAGAACATTCATTTAAGGAGTGTATCGAAAATCAACTATAAAAATATTTGGGCCTTCTACTTACTAACGCGTAAACGCGCACAACTGTGCTCACCTGTATGTAGCATCTTGATCTGTCAAGAGTGAACCAGCGTTTTGTTTACGTTTGAAACATTTGTTTCTCCCAAAATGTCGCAAATTAAAAAAGAAGTTAAAATTCGTGTGTTGGACACTTGGATGCGAGAGAAGGGCATCTCGTTGAATGAAGTGGCGAAACGTTTCGGCATTCATCCGGCGAGCGTAAAATCCATCATCTACAAGTTCGGGGAACACTATACGTTCGATGATTTGCCAGGAAGAGGCAGAAAACCAGGACCATCTGACCCAAATCTTGACCGTAAATAAGGTAATCAACCTCATCAACCGGAATCGATCGATGTCCATACAGGATTTGGCGAAAAAAGCTGGGACATCGATCGGAATGGTACAGCGGATCAAGAAGCGGAACAACCTGAAGACATACAAGAAGCAGATAGTGTCCAAACAAACAACAAACAAACCAGAACCCGGAAGCTGTATCATCGGATTTTGCAGAAGCCAGATGCGTGCATTCTCGTGGACGATGAAACTTATGTAGAAGAGGATTCCAGTACCCTTCCGGGACCACAATTTTACACTGCAGCTATTGGGGAGGATGTGAGTGGCCACGAGAAGTCGATTGAGGTGGAGAAATTTGGCCAGAAAGTGCTTGTGTGGCAGGCAATCTGCTCCTGCGGATTGAAGTCGGCGAGTTACTTTACAAAAAGAACAATAAATGCCGATATCTACTAAAAGAAGTGTTTGCAGAAAAGGTTGCTGCCACTATATAAGAAACATACGACTCCACCATTGTTCTGGCCGGATTTGGCGTCAGCCCACTACGCTAAATACACTCTTAGATGATTTGAGGATAACGATGTAGATTTCGTTGAGAAAGATATTGACCCACCAAACTGCCCCCAGCTTCGCCTTATAGAACGATATTGGGCTATCGTCAAGAGAGTTTTCAAGAAGAATGATAAGGCCAACAGGACCATGGCGGTTTTCAAGAAAAATTGGAATGCTGCGGCCAAGAAGCGGATCAATCAGCTGTACAAAACCTAATGAAACACGTCAAGTCAAAAGCCCGAGAATATTACCAACAATTACTTTTTTACTTGTATTTCTTTATAAACTGTAACTTACAGTCTGTAAGAATAAGCTTTTTAAAACACTTCCGAACTTTTTCTTTGTTTGAATCATCAATAAAATCAATACAATGAAGAAAAAAATGTTTTTATAACTTATTTTCGATACACTCCTTTTAAGAAACATGTATATGAAGTGCTAATTAAAAAAAAAAAATTAACCAAATACAGCACTACTGTCAATTCATAAGAAGAATAATTATATACAGCTAAGTTTTGGATTTCTGTGCTGAAAAACTTCATTTCCATCCACAGAAGGATGAAATCCCAAGGACCATACTCAAGGAGCATAATCAATTTTAGCTTATGTGCTCCCAACGAAAATATTTTAAACATTTTACATATAATCACAGAAACGTATGGTACTGTTGTCCACGTTTCTTCCTCCCTTGGTTCCAGTTGTCTCTGCGTCCAATTCTGCACAGTGGGCCCGGCCGAGTTAAGATGAGTAGTAAATGTACTTTTACTAATCACCGGGATGCTGACAAGATCTTGTTGAGTATGTATCATAATCATAAGCATAAGCATATTTGACACAGGGGAACATCGTTTCCAGTTCCTATGTTTTTGATACCTAATGACTTGGTTAGTTGGAATATTCAATTTGAATCAATGTTTAACATCCACTATATCAAGATTTCAGTTTTTTTTAGCTAAACTAGATTCAGAAACACAACACTTGGAAGGCATAAAATTTCATAAGTTTTAGAAAACGCAACATTAAAAAATACTTACTGTTTTTAACATAACTTTAGGATGGTTTTGAATTTTTAAATGAATATAAGTTTTCCATCTTATTGAAGATGACAAAAATTTTTCAATCACGCTTTGGAAATAACTAAAATTTCCTTTTGACTAAAATTTCTTTAAAAGTTTCCTCTAAAGTATCATTTTTCTCCGTAAAAAAATAATTCATTGGAAAACTTCTGTAGTTTTTTTTCTCAAAAGTCAAAATGTTCGAAATCGATGATTCAAAAATTTAAATTAGAATATCTTACTGATATTCGAGAATCATCAATAAAAAACTGTGCAAATTTTCTATATCGGTTTTTATTTATTTTCAAAAGTTAAGCAACAATCTTAACAATAAAAACAAAGCTAATTAAAGGAATCTAAAGGCATATTTGGATTCAGCGGCCCCAAATTAGTTATGTAAAATTAATTTTTAAATTCTTGGAATCTATGAAAAACATTGTCTATTCCTAATACACAATCCAAATTTTTGATTAAATTATTAGTTTTCTCAATTACGCAGCGTTCAGATTCAAAATAAGGATTCTGCTTCAATAAAAATTGGATCCGGATATACAGAAATAAATAAATAAATTCCAAAATTGGGATTTAACACCATTTTTAAGGAAACATTTAAAAATTCCAAATCAAATATGAAAAATTTTTTTTTTGGTTCATTTGTGTTGGAAACCGTATAATTTATATTCATGTTTAGGATTTTACTTTTTTCAAAATATTAAAGATCTTGAATCATGGCCGTAGGAAATACGCCCCCCCCCCCCCCCTTCGGGTGGTGAAGTTACAAAAAACCAAGCGAAATGCTCTTTTCAATACTAAATAACAATTTTTAATTCTTGATCAAATTTTGATAAATGACTATTTAAAATCATTCAAGTCTAATAATCTCGACTCAGAACTAAAGCCAAAACCTTGAAATCTTTTTCCAGGCTCACATTTCTACTACCGTTTTTCAAAACATTTCCCACTTGTTGATAGAAATTGAATAACATAAGATTTAGCTAGCCCAGTGGTCGGCAACCTTTTGAGTCAGAAGAGCCAAAAACTTAAAATTTTCAAAATTTCATAGTTTGAAAGAGGTACCTATCATCCGTTCTTCCACCAAATTCCTACCACGTAGCAAAAATCA